>NC_067478.1:105383550-105668550 GCF_947179515.1 Apodemus sylvaticus
CAGATAACCATAACTGGCAAAAGTGCAGAAAAATACATGACTGGGTATCTAGCCCCAATTGATACATGTGCAATGGCAACCCCTATATACAACACTCAGAGAATATCATAGAAGAGGAATCAAAAGACTGTAAGAGCCAGATGACCAAGGCATCTGTTTTGAGGTAGTATCTTCTAGATGTGACAGTACCTATAAAATCTCAATAACTTGGTTTCCAAAACCAAAACCTGTATAATGATGACACCAGGTGACATGCAATGTGCATGTGGTCACCTTCAAAAAGCTCCACCCATAGATGAAGTATTCTAGATAGTCAGTGACCGCAATTAGAGGGAGAATCCATTTTCTGCAGGAAAGAGCTTCTTAATAGGTTAATCAATGCCAACTTTTCAGTCCTAAACACATATACATAGAAACAACAATAAATTGACTCAGTAAGTTGTGTGTGTTTGCACATGTGTGCACACAGGTGTGGTGTGTGTGTGTGTGTGTCTGTGTGTGTGTGTGTGTGTGTAAAACAATAACAGTTAGAAAAGAGGTCCTAGGCATGGAGTTGAGGGACATAGAGGAAGGTGAAGAGGTAGAGAGAGGGTAGAAATAATGTAAATATAGTACTTATGTATGAAATTCTCAATAAAAATTTGTCTATAAAAATGTTGAATGTCTGAAATCCTTCTGGTTCCCAGGCACTTTATATAAGGCACTTTATATAAGGGTGTGCTGCCTACAGTTGGTGTTTCTGTTTTATGACTGTCCTAGTTTGGTTTGTGTAGATGTGATAAAATATTGACCAAAACCAAGTTAGTGAGGAAAGAGTTTATTTGACTTAACCTTCTATATCATAGTCCATCATCGTAGAAAGTCCTGGTAGGAGCTCAAGGAAGAAACATGGAGGAAGGTCTAAAGCGGGGGCCATGGGAATGCTGTTTACTGGATTCCTCTGACTTGCTCATTACCTTTCTTTTAATGGTCCTGTCAATCTGCATAGCAATGGCAAGGTGTAGGTTGGTTGGAGCCCTTCTACATCAATTTGTAATTAAGAAAATGCCCCAAATGCTTGGCCACAGTATTCTGATAGAGGTAATTCCCCAACTGAGGCTCCCTCTTCCTAAGTAACTCTGGGTTGTACCTAGTTGGTAACTGAAAGGAAGTATAGCCATGGCTTTATGATTCCAGAAAAGTGTTGGTCAAGAAGGTCAACAAGCAATAATTTATCTGTTTTAGGAACTTTTTGAGAAAGTTACTGATCTCTAAGGAAAAGAGAAATGATATAATTACAATCTCAAGAAATAAAAATATAATTTCCAAATGAACTTATCTCTATAATAGATTCCCCAACTTGCCTTCAACAGGGTAAACAAACTTTTTAAAATAATAGATTACTCAGTTGAGATTGTGCATTGTGCATTTGAAAGGGTTGTATTTACAACCTTGTTTTCTGAGTCTTTGTAGCTTAAATTGTATATAACTTCAACCTGATCCCAAGCAGATCTCATCATACAACCGTGTGCCTTAGAACAGGCCCCTCCAAATCATACAACAGCCTTACCTTTGTCCTTCCATCTTAAATACATAATTAAAATGGTGGTTGTATTTTATTTTTAGTGGCAACAAGCTTGGCTTTGTTGTCTTGTCATTGGGAGGGGGGTTAGTAAGAAACAAAATCACTCAGGGTACACCCCTGTCATGTAGAGAAGTGTGCAGGGCTCTGTCACCACTATATCATTTAATCTTTGCTCCAATTGGGCCAGCAAAACACTGCTATAGTCTGGATGGTGCATGTACTTCAGAGGCCCGTGTATTAAAGGCCTAGGAGAGGGTGGCAAGACCTAGAGTAGTAGGGATTTTTGGAAGCTATGGCTTTTATGAGAGGTCCTTGGGTCACTCATAGTGACCCATACAGTCACTAGTATCCAGATTGCCAGATTACACATATCTAAAAAAAGGCTTTGTGAGCCCTACTTCAACATATAGTAGCTTGGAGTATAACTTTCCAATCTATGGCACCCAAATGGAACCCTTCCAGTGGGTGGGCTTCTCTCTCCAGTGCCAGCCACCATTATCATATGGTGCAGAAAATCTGCTCTGGAACAGTGGGTTGTTCTACATTGCAGCCTCAAGTTTCCCTTTTGTTTTGTTGTGAAAATTTTCTCTGCATATATAGAAGTATAAAATCATTAAGAAAAAATATGTTAATATATCCATCTTGTTGACTGAATTTCTTCCACTGTTTTTAATATTTAAATTATTTAATATTTCACTCCATTGCAGTATACTTCTCTCCTATACATTTCTTCATTTAAAAAAAGAGCTTTTCTAATAGAAAAAGAATACAGCTAGTTTTCTTTCAAATGCTGCTGTTTCTCCGGCAGTGTTACACAAGGCTAGGCCTTGGTTTGGAGGTTTAGCATTAGAGTGGACTCCTCCCACACATTGGCTCTTTCCCCATATCTAGTCTGGACTGTTTTAGCTACATATAAATGTATTTGTCCACATATGTGTTGACTCTCTAGTTTATCTCTGTAACTAACCTCTCACTCCATTCTTAACATCGGAGGTATATGGCTTCTCTTGGAGAGCTGATTATATCTGACTTAAGCATTCTGGTACAATCTGGCCAGATAAGAGTTCTTAAATATAGCACTGACTATATTTGACCACATCTGTTTAGAGATATTTCTGCAGCAGATTTGTTTTGTTCAGTTTTTAAGATTTTTTACTGGACTAAGCATCTCCCAATGTTATCTCCATCAACATTCCACAAAAATGCCCATGAAGGGATAAGAAAATAGCTCAGTCAGTACAATGGTTGATGTGCAAATGTGAGGACCTGGGTTTGGTTACCAGAACTCATATTAAAACACTGCTTTATTGACATGCCCTTCAAAACCCAGCACTGAAAGGGCAGCTATAGACATATTCCTGGGGCTTGCTGGTCAGCTACTCTAGTCAACTTGGCGAGCTCCAAACCTTTGAGAGACCCTGCCTCAAAAATTACTTGCTTACTAGAAGAATAACATTTGAAGCTACCCTCTAGGCTCCACATGTATGAGCTGACATGTGCACATGCACCCCTACACACATATACACCTCCCATACATATAGACATGCACACACATATAAACATACACACACACACACACACACACAATCTATGAAGATTCTAGAGGGAAAAGAACACAAAACAGTTTCTTACAAGGAGTCAGACACATTGATACTTCATTCACTGCCAGAATTTGGGGGCCATATTTATATGCCAGGATAACTCAAGTGCCACATACTGTAAAAATAGCTCAAGTGCAATCCAAGCTCCCCTCCCCATCCCAGTATGTTTTAGGAGCTTCAGTTCACACTAACCTGAACCCCATGCAAGAGAGTCAAAGTAGTCCTACCGGCTACTGAACTCAGAAGACTCTATAAGCATGAGAGAAGCATACAGTAAGGGAGAACAGAGGGCTGGTGTGGGACACAATGGCATGCCAGGGAGATGTGTTGCATTTCCCTCCTCAGTGTTGGCCCCTGACTTAATGATTGCAGGTTAGTAAGAGGAAAACAAACAGCAACAACAACAACAACAAGTTAGGGTCATCAGATTAAGAGGACTTGATTTACTCACATCTCTCTGAAGAGAAAACAGTAGCACCTATCGTCAATCTACATAACATAAAATGTTGGTGCTAACTTGACATGGCAGGAAGAGAAGGGCATTTCTAAATGGAGAGGAAGTTGCAAACAAACAAACAAACAAACAAACAAACCAAATACAAGACTCAACCTACAGTGCATAACCCTATGGACAAGTTTCTTGGCAGGATGCAAATTTCCCAAGGTACTACAGCTGGATTATAACACCTTTAGAAGCAAAAACAACAACATCATTTAAGGATAAGACAATCTTATGATGTGACTAAAGGATGGAGTTTTTAAAGTTTTCTTCACTACAAATAGAAACACACCACAAATTCAACTGGACAGGGATATTCGAAAACAACCTATATTATCACCAAAAAAAAAAGCATCAACAAATTCTTAGTGCAGAATTTATAAGAGTTCTTATCTCAAGCTATACTAAAATGAGAGAAAAAGTATAACAACTCTTTAAAAATAAGTAGAAATGTTGTTAGAGGATAATTAAAAATCTTCCTACAAAATGAACATAAGGTCAAAGGATAAACTAAAGGTGAAGTCAGATACAAAATGAAGCGAAATCTAAAGCTTTTCAGATTGTTAGGGTGCGGACTACACTAGTTACTTGAAAACTAATTAGAAAATTGGAAAAACAGTATAAAAAGAACTAAAACTTTCAGGTCCATTGTTGCCTTTTGATCTTCGAGTAGGCCCTTCCCAGCCTTGACCAGGCAGACCAGTTTTCCCAGCCTGGGGCAGGCTGAACAGACATTGAGTGCTACCACTGTGAACCTTCTTGCTTAGATGGGCCATCTGTTTTAGATGTATGTGTTGGCTCTCACGGGAACATGGAAGACTGGGCTGTTGTGTTGACCTTGTTTTGTAGCATACTTTGACTAAAAGAAAAGATGGGTCTATGGGCTTTCCCTTTCTAAACACAGTGTTGAACATTAAACTTTAGTGCCTTGATGAGAACACAGACTTGGCTTCATTCTTTTCTTACCACCCTTACCCTTTTCATTTCCAGTCCACCTTTCAGGTAAATGCAGTTCACCCATGGCTACTAGATGACTACAGTCCATAATACATTTAGAAATACTTTCAAACATTTTTGTAAATGCTAGAATAATTGAGAGATATCTCATCAGTTAAGTACTCTGGCTGTTCTTCCAGAAAATGTGGGTTCATTTCTAAGTACCCACATGACAGTACCCTTGTGACACCTGTAACTTTAGTCACAAGGTATTTGATGTCCTTTTCTGGCCTCTGTAGGCCTTACAGATACATGTGGTACACACACACCTACATGGAGACAAAATACAGAAATACATGGCATAACTAACTAACTTAAGCCATTAATTAATAAGATGGGAGGATCTGGGACATAGTTCAATTGATATGGAGCTTGCTTAGCATGCATATGATCTTACATTCAATCCAAGACCTGTGTGAAGTAGCACTATATCCTTATCATCCTAGTACTCAGGAGATAGACAGAGGCAGGGTCCGAAGTTCAAGGCCATCCAATGTTTCATAGTGGATCTGATGCGAACCTGAGATACAGGAGAACCTGTCTCAAATACTGATGCTACATCCCTTACATATTTGCATGGTTTTCATTTGAAAATTTAAGCAAATGATGTATTTATTAGGAAAACAAAATATGCTATGTATTTTTTCTTTTTCTTTCTTCTTTATTTTCTTCTTCTTCTTCTTCTTCTTCTTCTTCTTCTTCTTCTTCTTCTTCTTCTTCTTCTTCTTTTGTTTGTTTTTCAATACAGGGCTTGCCTGTTTTATCACTAGCTATCCTGGAACTCACTATGTTGACCAGGCTGACCTCAAACTCATAGAAATCCACCTGCATCTGCCTCCCAAGTCCTGGGATTAAAGGTGTATACCAACACTACGGAGAAAAATACTATCATCTTAAAAGTTGAAATTAAAATATATTTGTAACCATGGTGGAGAGAAAGCAAAAAATTATCGAAAGTTTGGGGACATTGAGACTAAGAATTTAATAAATTCTGTCAAATCTATGGAAAGCACCTACTCCTCATAAAAATATCCACATTTGCATATGCATGTACACCTACACTCATTTGCATATGCATAGACACCTACATCACAGACATATTCATAACTGTCTTCTATTGTAAGTATGCAACAAGATAAATTGCATCTCAATTTATTTCATAAAAATGCCATAACATCAATTTTAACAATTGATGAAAGATGGCATTAAATTGAGAACTGCAGACCAGGCACACTTGGTAAAAAAAAAATTCTTCATTTAAACATTAAAAAAGCAGACTCAATAGTAAATTATAAAAACACAATTTGTTAATTTGGAGAGATTCTATTAAGCAAATTAACAGATAATGCTAACTTGATATAAAGCAGAAGACAAATATCCCAATGATTCTATATTTTTCCAAAAGTATCTTTTCATAATCATGAGTTTTCAAGATACTTAATCAAGATGAAAAGAGCCAGTTTCTTGAGTGAATGAGGAGAAGATATATATAGGTCAGTAAATATTACTGTTCTACTCATCAGTCTTGTGAAAGTCTCAGTCAATGATCTATAGCATAAAAAAATAATGAGACAAAATTATCAGTGTACAACATAGGAAACAAAAGAGGATAGTTAATTATGACCACCCACAGAATTGGATTAAGAAATAAATACCTTTTTATTCAGTCCGGAAACCCAGCCCTTAGGATGTGAGTCCCTGCATCCAGGGTCAGGTCACTCCTTCTGCACCAGTTACCATCCTCTGCAAACATCATCAACCAAAGGTTTGTTTCCCAAGGCTCTGGGGTATTTCTCTGCCAAAAATCTAACTATACTATGTCCTAAGCAAAAGCAAATCTTTCTTGCTTTAAGTTGCCTCTGTCCAAGTATTTGGTGAAAGTGATAAAAAAAATTATACAAATAAAATAAACAAAAACACTGAATGTAAGAACAATCTAAAAATGATAAAAACTAACTAGTGGGTACACAATGTTATGTTCAATACAAACAGGAAAATAAACATTTATATATGAAAATAATAGTTTGAAAATATATGATGAAAACAGAAGAAGAGACTTTAGTAGGAGAAAGAGAACACACTAGTAAGTAAGCCAGCCTGGGCTAACTTCCACAAAGGAAATATAGGTACTATAAAAACAGAGAACCACAGTACTGAGGGCAATAAGGAATGAGATGAATAAATGAAAAGGAGGAACAAATGCCGTGATTTATTTATTTATTTATTTATTTTTTTGCAAATAAATAACCCTGAATGGTAAAACCACAACAAAAACCTCTACTTGATTTTTCCTCCATTGGAAAGTGACAGCTTTTCGATTTGAGCTGGCATAAAAAGCAAAGAATAACTAAGGAGATTTTGTAAGGGACGAGAAAGGAAGACTTGCTTCACCAGACGTGAAATATGCTTTACAAAATCTCAGTGATGAGATCAGAAGCAAGGAACTCTGTAACTGACAAGAAGACGGACGAAAGAGACAACATGTGCTCGGAACTAGACTCTAACATGTGATAACGGGTGAGGGGGCAAAGCCAACACAGTCGACATAGAAGGGAAAGTGTTACAAGTGAACTAAGACAGAATGAAGGTGGGCCAGGCACCTACCAGCACTAAGAACCACAACGAGGAAGAGGAGCAAACAGAAGAGACCATGAGGTAGCAGGTTATGACGATGGGTGTATGTGTCTTCATATTATTACATGTTCAACTCCCTAGTTTATTGTGGCTCATAGTCTTTCATTAGATATGAGAGGCATGTTGTGGTCCCTGAGTTCCAGTGTCTAGATTATTGGATTCTATATAGCTGCCCCCACATCTACCACTTATACCACAAATAGTAAACATTCCTCCTCCTTAAGGATGCATACCAAGTATTTTCTTTACCCTTTCATCCATTGACAGACATATAATTTCATGTCACAGCTATTGATAATATAAAGAAACTCCCAATAAAGTAAGCTGAATGTAGATTAAAGGTCACCAGAGGTTGGCATGGGTTAGGGTAAATAAAAGCAACCAATAAATATGAACAGGGAATTCTATGCCTTTGAATCAGCCTGAATCAGCTTATAAAGCCCCATAAATAAGCAATGTGCATTAATAAAAAAAGAAGTATAATAAAAAATAAAGTAAAAAGAAAAACATGCACACATGATTGATCTACTGAAGATTACAGAAAGTCATTAACACAATAGTCAAACTACACTTAAGGAATGCATGACATAAATATGTCATATAAATCTACTGCCACCTGTGCATGCTAAAAAAACACACAAGCCAACACCTTTCTGGGAAACAAACCAAACACAAAGAGAAAATTTAGTTATGGTAAAAAAAATGAAGAATTGGGGCTTCAGCTCAATGATAGAGAACTCACCAAGGCACAGGGAATCAATCATGAGCCTCTCGTACACATAGAAATCACCTAGCTAATAATACATGCCAAAATATTACAATACATTTGTGCATATCTAAGGTGACAATAAATTTATAAAGAATTTAATCGAAGTATTTTTAATAAATCCTTTAGAATAGAAGCAGAAGCTATCAAACATTTGCCAAAGTTTTACTAAAGTTACAATCAACAGTATTAATCAGTAAAATCTTCCCAGAACACCAATTGGCATCAATGTCTTTATCTTCAGGAAGTTCATGACTTAAAACAGTTTCACTTCTAAAATAGGTTATTTTTAAGATAAATAAATATGCAAACAAAAGGACACTGACCCAAAATGTTATTTATGATATTTACAAATAGCAAATATTAGTGCCCCCACCTTTAAAATAGGAATCATAGCTATCTAGTGGAGTTATTAAAAGTAAACAAATTCTGGGCCTAAAATGATGCCTCGGTGGTTCAGAGTATTTATTGTTCTTACAGTGGATATGAATTGGTGCTAGGTATCTACATGGGCAGATCATAAGTACTTATAACTCCAGTTCCACCAAATTCTGACCTCTGTTGCCACATGCTACATTCCTGTGACTTCCTACTAGCTCACGCAATCTTTCTTAAAAGATTAAATAAATTCACATTTATGAAGTATGTAGAATGGTGCCTATTTTAGAACTGTCCATGATTCATTTAGCAATTATTTGTTCAGTATCAGTATCAAACATCAGTTAATGACCATTTGTTAAGCAGGTGAATAGCATAGTTGTGTCGTGTGAAGTAAGCATGAAAGACAAAACTCTGTAAATGAGTCTCGATTTTCCTAAAACTGTGGACACACAGAGAGAAACAATGGGGGAAACTGCCTGAACAGATATGGTTTTCTCCAGCAAGAGATGTGCCGCTACTCTTTCAAAGTTTTGCACCTGAGTCTACCAAATTCCGATTGCTTCCATTCTTCTCACTCCTCCTTCTAACACCTCCCATGTCCCCATCCTTTCTTAGTTCATGAGCACTTCCATGGTATTTTTTTACTTTCTAGTCTTGCCCTTATTAGCACATGCTTAGAGTTGAGCGCACTTACAGGAGACCCACAAAGATAGTGTCAGTAGACACATCAACATCAACAAGGGAAACCCTTACCATTCCTTGTAAGTCAGGCTTCAGTCTGTATTGCTTAAGGTCTGCGTTGTCTTGTAACACACTACATCTAGATCTGCACATTGTTATTGATAGCCACTTGTGGTTTTGTTTCTTAAACCTTTGACTAGTTTTAATTCTGGAAAACTTGACTTTTCTGGTTTTCATTTCATTCACTCTGCAGCTTTGGTTATACATGGAATTGTTGTGCCTAGCTTAAAGAACTTTCCTTTGATGGTTTTCTTTTTTTCTCTTTTGTTTTCTTGTCTTTTCTTTGTTTCTTTTTGTTTGTTTTGTTTTGTTTTTCATTCCTCATGCATCTGAATCATTAAGCCAAGAAGCGCTGAGGAAGCAGAATGAGCTTACAGGAACACACTGTATTACCCATGTGCAACTTAGAGAATATTACTAAATGGAGATTAACACTGAAAGAAATGATAGCTACGCCTCTTGGTCTGGGGTGCTATAGAGCCTTACTGGTGCTTTAAGAACAACAGGAACTAAGGAGTGCTGAGAACTTCTGGTTTACCAATTTGCCTTATACATTTCCAAGTCATCAGTTTTTCTCACAGATGGAGGTAACCCACTTTTTAATCTGTTTTTTTTAATTGTCAGATATAATGGTTTGGGATTTTGAAAATTATTATTTGATTATGTGAATGATATTGGTAGTTGATTAATATTCTCTGCCCCTTTGTTATATCGTGCGAGTCGTTTTATCTCTTTGAAAAAAGTTATATTTTTTTTAACATTCCACTCCTGAAAATCTGCACCATCTGGAGTTCCTGCAGTGCCTTTTGCACATTTTACAGCAAGTATGGACTTTTGCTCCTGGTGAACTCTTACCTTTGTATTTGTGGAGGCTTTAGTAAAGACTGGGTTACGATGGAGGGAATTTACAGTCTTTCACAAAGTAGTGGCATCTTTCCAACCTAGAAGTCATTTGAACTTTCCTTTTAGAGCTTCTGGAAGTGGCACACGGACTGAGTGCCAGGAATCTCAAGAGGGTAGCCTTGTGGTCCAGGATGTGCACAGAGGATGCTCTTCTGCTTCCATCCAGAGTCTCCCCCACACAGACACACAGGTTCCTCTCTCCATCCTTTATGGAGGGGAGATGTAAGGAAGAGCCCCATTTTAATGCTCACAATTTGGGAGCCACACAGTTGTGCAGCATGGTCAAAGTTTCCCTGTGGCTTCACTATAGAAGATGCTTATAAACCTTCTGGCTTAAAATTTGTTCCCCAGAAAATGGTAACTTTGATCGTACTCTTAGAGCAAAGTTCCTTTTCTCCACAACCCCTGGTCCTCTGGGGAAACCATTCATTTCCTATCCCTCCCAGTTATCCAGGTAGAATATTTCTTTTGGGTCCTAATAACTGACTGGAACTAAGAAGTCATGAATCATACACAGGACTTCAGTCAGTGGCTTTCCTTTAAACTGTAGAACACAGCACATCCAATAGCTTACTGGGTAACAGAAGACTGTGTCAGCACCACATATTTGTGGTTTCACTCCCAACAGACCTCCCTTTTGCCCTGCAACTTCATACACAGCCCCATATCTGAGGAAAATGACCTTGGCTGGTGATAGCCTCCATCTTCTTTAGTCTGTGAGCTTTCCTTACCCCAACTCATTTCCCCTCAAGTCCTTGGGCCTTTTGAGTGGTGAACAGTGAACCTGGCTTCCCAATTACACTTCCAACCAGGCAGATGTTCACCCTTCTACCTCTTTGAGGATCTTACCTTTAGGTTCTATAGCTATAGAAGCTACTAAAGTCTGGTATTTGGCTTCTCTGATATCCACACACAGTTTCTCAAATTTAAGCTCTAGGACTTAAGAGACCAGAAGATGCCTCCAGGACTAAGCTAACTTCCAGAGAGCTCCTTTCTGTGAAATAAAGGCTTGTTTACTCTGTGGTCTTGCGAGTCTCCTTACTTTCTTACCAGCCCATTGTATATTTGAATTTACATTGTACAAATATGAATTGTGTATTTATTTCAATGTATTTTTTAACAATCTATGTGTGCTTCTGTCTTATTCTTAAAATTGAAAGCAATTCTTATGTTTTCTAACATAATTGAGGGAAAAACTACTAGGTGAGGTGTGGAGACTGTTTCTTTTCCCTCAGAGGCTCCTGTCTCCTGTACTTACTCTGTCCTTGTCCTTGACAGTTTCTCAGCCCAGGATCAGCACTTCAGAGAGACACTGCCTCTCTGAAGCCTTCTCCATCTCTCCTGAATCTGCTCAACTTAAGTAGTTTATTTGTTCCTTGACTTGGGGAATTTATTCTGTTCTATCCTGGATTGATTAAATAAACACAATATTATATTTCTAGAAGTTGGGGCTTTGTCTATTTGTAAAGAACTTCGAGTTTGCAGTGGATATTATATTTTAATTTTGCTGAGCCTAAAATTTGAATCAATATCTGAAGACTGGTACTTGAAATTAGCCCACATAGCTACCAAAAGCACGTGGGAACGTGCTATGCTCCCATCTCCAAGAAATTTGTTTTCTACTTTGAAGCTTCAAAAAAAATATTTGCTTCCATAGCTGGTAACCAACTTGCTTTATAAAAACTGAAATCCAATCAAGTGGCAGTTTGACCAACAAACAGCATTTTAAAAATAAAGTTGAAGATTGATGGCTTAGACTCCATATACATTCAGACATAGATCCACCATGGGTTTGTCTAAAAAATGGAAAACACAATTCATAAAGCTACTTTTGCAAGTCATCTAAACAAACAGAATTATTCAAGTGAGAGCTATTGTGATGTGGAGTTTATGTTAAGGGTGGAGTTTATTTTAATAGCTTTATAAATTAGGGGAGCCTGTATTTTTAGAATAATTAGAGGGCCAAGGGGGTCATTTACATTTTCAGTTATTTTTTATTGCCTTTTATGTAGTAAATGATATGCTGTACTCAGACTCATGAATATAGGAATTGATGAAGGTCTCAGAGCACATCCCTTGTGAATGTCAAGGATTTTATGAATGTTTATTATGTCCTAAAAGGGAAAAAAATGTCTGGTTACTCTTTCCCGCTACTTCATCTAATGGTGCTTTAGCCGTACAAGGTATTCATTAATATTTACCGAAGGAAGGGAAAGGGGAAGCACTCTCATTATGTCGCTTTCCCCTATTCTGAGATTTCTCCTGAGGTGAGTTTATTTAAGTAATCGCGGAGGGGATAAATGAATGATGCAGAGTTTTTCTTCAGTTTCCATTTGTGGAACTGTAACAAATAAATAACATCCTCATTCATTATTAATAGGCTTTCTAGAGATCAAAAAAGTAGATTCCTCTTTCCAATGAATAATTCTACTGGCAATTATCTGCAGTTTAAATAAAAGGAGAAGCATTTTATGTGGACGATACAAGCACTGGATAATTAAAATAAAGTAACTGATTTCCATAAATAATGAAGATGGGAAATTATCTCTAGCTTCGTTTGCAAAGCTCAATTTCCAATTCATCCCCCGTGAAGAGGATTAAGCACTTCCACTCTTGCCCTGCCACTCCTTGGTGGGGGGCAGAGCATATTATGCATATTGCACAGTTTTGTTCCAAAAAGGTATAAGAGGGGGCTAATTTCATCTGTTCATCCTTGAAAACAAAGCACAGAGCCTGAATAGCTTTTTTAAACATTCTATTTACAAGATCCAAATCATGCTTTCTGAAACACACACACACACACACACACAGACACACACACATATGTACACGACAGAGGCATGGATGCACTGTGAAGGAGACGCAGGAGCAGTTGCTGAACTGTAGAAGTAGCAATACATTGCTCAGTTTGTAAACTGAAAACACCCTAACATATCTTTTACAAGAGCAGCAACAACTAAATGGTTTGCTGCTTATATTATCGCTTTCAGAAGAAATAACCAAAGCCTAGGAACAATTTGCAACATAAATGAATGCTAAGAGATTGCAAATTTTTGTTCTTCTGTGCAATATATTTCTAACTTGGCAAAAGGAGAAGTGGAACATGATGAAGCGCCGAAACTGTGTGGACAGCTTTTATCTTCCGTTCCCTTTCATTCTCCTGCAATCCCTCTACTTTAAAAGAAGTCCAGATATGCGTAAAAGTCAAAATTCCCATCCTGAGTAAGTTAACAGTCTAGACTATCTCCCTCTGCCTCAAAGATAAGTTTCCTCAGAATCTGGAGAGTTCTGGTCTACCAAACTTGCAAATGTGCTCTCAGAATTTATCATCTCCCATGAAGAGTTCCTGCACACATATATGTGAAGGCCAGTGTGCACTACATCTGAGCAAAGAACTATCTGGAAAAAAATCTTAGAGCATATGGTTTGTGGCCCAGTTCCACTTTTTACTTCCTGTATGACCTTGAACAACTTACTAGATTGCAAATGCTTCTTCAGCTGAAACATGGGGATAATAATAGACTCCATATCATAACTTCCTCTCAGGAGCAAGTATAACAAATGACATGAAATCCCCTCCTGGACTCAATGCTCTTAAACCCTTCCAGTTTTCAGTATCCAGAAATGTTGGAGAATGTGGCTCCTTTCTACCTACAGACTGTTTAGCTTCTTAGTACCTGGATATGATCTGTATGGTGTCATAGTTCGCTGATAGCGAATCAACATTTATTTGCAATTAGTGGATGTTGTTGTTTTCATGTTACTAGATGATCATAGCCAAGAACACAGCATTCTATATGTCAGCCAACCTGAGTACTGGCCCCTTAATAGAAACACAAGGAAGAGGTTCTATGTGCCATAGGCAGGAGTCATGGTCAGTATGTCTGCAGAGGCCATAACAAGATGGAATTCACAAGCTATTTTCTCTATATACTCTTTGTGCCTCTTTAAGGAGTCAAAAGATGTTGTGTATTTGTGAAAGTGTAAATCTCCAAAAGCTCACAGAAGACGCAATACTTTGTCAATATACATTTCCTTCAGAGACCTAAAATATCTCTACTACATGGTTTCTATCTCTTCCTTCCTATCCAGGACAATCAGAAAGATTACATTACATTGTTGATTATAATATATAATTCAGTATCTCTGCAATGTTAGCTAAATATACCATCTTGCCTAAAATGTCATTCTCTGTTCCATTTTCTTGACCCCACCCAAATTCTCCTAACCCTGATTGAACCATTCAAAAGTCAACTTAGCAATGAAAATTGTTCCCCTTGCTTCCATTAAGGGGAGATTTAATCACACCCTTTGAGCCATAACTTTTTTATGAGACACATTTCAAAGTATACAACTAAATCTGACTCTATATGTGGAAGGATCTAAATCATACATCCTTATTCTCAGTACATTGCCAGGAAAGTATCAATGAATGGCAGGGAAATGATAAATAAATGACCCTTTGCCTTCAGAGAGCTAGAAAAATCTAAGTCCTTTACTTCTAAGAAGAGTCATACCCTGAAAGAAGCTAAAGCTTGAAAAAGGCCTTCCCTAGCCCAAATGAATATACTCTTTAACCCAACACAAATCCTATGAAGTGAGGAGAAAGCCAGTTCATAGGCTAACAATGGACCAATAACAATGCTCAGTGATGGAGAATTTGTCAAGCATGATCAAAGCCCTGAGTTTGAGCCCCATACTGGATGAAAGAATACAGAAGGAAAGGACAAAGGAAGAGGAAAGAGGTAGGCTATGTGGGGAAAAAGCTAATAAGAGCAGTGCCGGGCAAGAGTTTTACAAGAGACAGTTCTCTAAAAAGAAGAAAATAATATTAGAGTTGTGTATATGATGGGATGGAGAGGTGTCATATTAAATATGAGCCTAATTCATGCAAGAAATGATCTATGAAATGGAAAATCCAAGAATTATATGATTTTTAAAAAGAAGAGTATGCAGGCATTTGAAGCATGTTCTTGAGTCCCTAAGGCTGCTATTACCTCTACCACTGTCCTACTTATCCACCAAGTCAGCAAGGCACTGTGGTATCTATATCCCTGAAAAGCAGTTTGTGTGGTAACTGGCCCAAAGAGGAACTAAGATATTGGCCCTATAGGATACATAATTCATAATAGCCAATCTGCCTATAGTCAAATGCCTTCAACAGTTTTACCTACTTCCCCAACAATAGGAGCCCTTTTTCACAGTGATGCCTGGGTTTGATTGAAGAGACCTTGCCTTAGTGAGTAAGGTTCAAGAGCAGTCTAAGATAATATCCAACATCAGCCTAAAGCCTGCACATGTACACATTCACATATGCCCACACATGTAAACACACGCACGCGTGCACGCTCATGTGCATGAGCACACACACACACACACACACACAGCAGAGAAAAACAACAGACTTTACTTTAAAAGAAACGTCTAGATTTTTTCAGCAAAAATATGCGATCTTCGAAGTAAAACAAACATTGAAATATCATAATGAAGTCAGTGAAGTGATTTGGAAACTAGAAGATCAAGCTAAGTATTCTCTGACAAAATCATACATTAGAAAAACAAGTAGGGAGTATGTGGTAGATTTTACAATATATAAGAAATGTGCTAAGGACTGAACAACACATAAATCTTCTGCTTTCTGCCAAAATGATGAGTTTGAAAAGATCCACAGCTTTAAACATCACAGTGGAATATCAAAAATGCTGTATAAAAGGGATTTCTGAGAAAGTGATAAAGAGGAAATGATGAGTTCCCTTCAATGCCAGATATGTGTGTGTATGTGTGTGTGTGTGTGTTGGTGTGTGTGTGTGTATGTGTGCCTCCTGTCTCAATAAAAAAATAATTTACTAGAAAATGACCAACATTGTCATTTAAATCCAGATTCATGCCCCATCTGATTTGTAATTAAGTATGGGGAAAGAATGATATTTTTAAATTTGCAAAAACTTGTTCATTTTGCTACCTACAAATAATTTACAGAAAAAAATGTCAGAAAAATGCAAAAGAACTAAAGACAAAGCCAGACTAGAAAGAGTAGAGATCAATTAAAACACTGGAAGTTCTAGTTGAGTTGAAGAAACTGCTGATGCTTGATGTTTTAAAAATGTGTAAAACTACCATCTGGAACCAGATGTTCTCAGCAGCAGAGCCTGCCAGAGAGGGCAGTTGAAAGTGTAAGAACACTAGACTCTCTATTATTATGTAAGAGGAAGTCAGAGATACCATTGCTGCTGACAGAAATCCTAGAATTATAAAAAAAAATAACACTAGAGAGAAAAATGGAAACATAAACTATATAATAGAGGTAAATATAATGAATAAATAATGACTGTTATACATATATGTATATGGGAGGAAGAAAGAGAAGAAATAATAAAGATAAACCCCCCAAATGTCTGTTTTCAACTGAAAATGAAAATATAGTTTCTTGGAAAAATATGCAAACCTCAATGAAATTAAAAGATCCAGTATGGACAACAACAAAATGAAAAAATAAGTATAATGTGATACACAGTAGTCCAACAAGAAATGTACATTAGATTATTGTTGCCTCTTTTGGAAATAAAGCCCTTTGTTGATAGGAATGTTGAGGGTCTGGGATTATAATAAGGAAAATGTTTAAAAGAAGTCAGGTATCTTGAGAAACATTGCTGGTCTCCCAAAAGACATAATCATGATTAGAGGGATGGAAATTTCTGTCCATTCCATCTCAGGGAAGAGAGGGAGCTGAAGAATGAGTTGATTTCTAACACCATGATCAATCACAGTTATGTAACAAAACCTTCAGCAAGAAGTCTAGACAGAGGTTAAAAAGATGGCTTAATGGTTAAAAGCTTTTTTTATTACCAAGGACCCAGGTTTGATTCCCAACATCTACATGGTGGCTCACAATTTTCTGTCACTCCAGTCCTAGGAATCCATCCCAAGGTCATCAGGCTTATAGTGGTGCAGAGACACCCTAAAGAGCATTTTTAAGTCCTCAGACATGGAGGTCTTACTTAACTCTTATTAAACTGTCAGGTAACCTGAAGCACAACCCCATTTCTTGGTTGGATCTGAGACCTCTATTCCATGATTGGCTATAAAGTTCTACAGCACTGGAAAGTTGCTGTGTTTCCTGAATGAGTACTTAATTAATCATGCCTTAATCTTGCTGTTCTGTTAAAATTTTAGGACTTTCACGGCCTATGATCACATTGGCCCCTGGCAAGCTGGGTCTGTTCTTAGTCCGGCTGCAGCTCCTGCTATAATCATGGACTCACTCTTAAAATCATAGCAAGCCCCAATTAAGTTCCTTTTATAAGCTGCCTTGGTCATGGTGTCTTTTTCAGAGCAATAACTGTAACCAAGACACCAGGCAAGATGACAAGACCATAGGGCATTTCTGAAGCCTGGGCCCTTAAACCTAGGACTGTGTCCTGGCTCTGTCCATTGGCCTATTCCTGACTGTGCTTTACAATAAGCTGGGAAAGGCAAGCAATTCCCTTTGAGAAACTTTAGAAAGGAATCTTGGTCCCCTACTGGTAGCATGGACCTGAGCTTGGCCTCTGAAATGTGAATCATCTCATGGGACTGAACATTTAACCTTTGGGGTCTACACTAACTTCAGAGCATACCACAATCCCCTTCAATTCTCAGAACCCCAGTTGGTGTCAAGGATTATTGGTGAAGCAAACAACATACTTCACAGGGGCAATTCTCTGAGTCAGACAAAGATGACATGAAAAGCAGAAAGCAGGATCATTAAGATGTAAAGAATTAAATAAGATAAGGCAGAAGAAAGCATGAAATCCAATAGGGAGACACAATCATAGTAAATCTTATGAATCTAACTGCAAGGTTAGATGCTCAAATCTGTGTATACAAATGTACAACTGTGTATGTGAGGCCAAACCTGATGAAATCAGGGGAGACTAAAAGAAGCACAAACATAAAAGTAAGGAGTTTTCAAGAATTGATTAGGCAGTGAAAGATGCAAAAGATGAAGGAGAAAGTGAAGGACAGAGGGAAGGAAGGAGAAAGATGATGCAGACATGCAGAGAGTATGGGATCATACATCATATATTTGTTGAATAAAGAAAACTTAAGAACTGGAAAACTGAAATAACAGCAGAAAGATTTTTATGATTTCTCAGAAGTTGTTATTTTTTCCAAAAATAATAGAAGCTATTCTCTAACAACAAAAATAAAAGCAGAACAAAGCCACTATGCTATACCATATATAGATTAATTTACAAGAAAAATTTCCTCTTCTTTTCAGAGAATAGACCATTTATAGAAAACTGTCCCAACTCTAATGTTCAAAAACAAACCAGGAGCTAGAGTTAGCTCAATTGGTAAAGCATTCACTATGCAAGGGTAAGACCTGAGATTGGATTCCCCAACACCGACATAAAAACCCAGGCATGATGATGGGCATTTGAACCCCTAGTACTAGAAGGGCAGAGACAGGTCCATCCCTGCAGTTCGTTGGCCAGCCAGTCTAGGAGATTGGTGGCCACTCGCTTCAGTGAGAGAGACTATCTCAAAAATTGAAATGGAGAACCACTTAGAAAGACACTTGATATCAGTGTCTGTTCTCTATACACACATGCAAGTGCACCTGCACATACCAATGCATGCATATACAAACAAACAAAAGAAAACCTACAAAGACCCCAAAGGGGCAGATTTAATTTTTCTAAGATGACAAAACAAAATGGGAATAAATACACTCTAGTTACAAATTGAAAGATCAGGGTGATAAAGCATGTCTGGGAGGGTCAGACCTTAGGATAGTCCAGAGGATACCTAGCTAGGACAAGACACTGAAAGAGGGAGGGGCTCCATCATCTTAACTAAGGCTGAGACAAGTTGGAAAATGGCGCTGTCCAGGGAAATGAAGGTTTGTCTATCTGAAAATGGTTACAAAGTCATTGACCTTAAAAGGTCCACCCTGCTCTGTGTGGTGACTCTGCAGCAGCTTCTATATTAAGGCAGGAGCTCAGGAAGGCCAAAGACTATTTTGTAAGTTTAGTCGCTGAAAAGTCTCAAAAATATTGTGACTAATACAAACATTACAAAGGACTTCTCAAAGCTTCAGGATGGCTACAGCATGGTCACAATCTCTGAAAGGAGCCATAGACACTGCAAGCAAATGTGACAGACACACATCCCACAATTTCAGTGATTACATCATCTTATGAGTTCATGTGCAAACTGGAAGAAGTAAAAATATTCTCTCTCTCTTGCACACAGACACACACACAGACACACACACACACACACACAGAGAGAGAGAGGTATAAACTGGAAGAAATAAAAATATTTCTCTTTTTTTCTCTCTCCTCTCTCTCACACAGAACCATAAAATGTACATAGATAGGTAAATGCCAAAGAATAACTTGAAATATTTGAAAAAGAAATTTCAGAAGGCAATTGCTACATAGGTTTAAGATCACATTAAATTTTTATATTATTGTCAAGTTTAAAATAATTGTCAAAAGGGGAGGTTGGGGTGCTGATGCAAAATATAAATGCATGAACAAATTTGAGAATGGAGGCAGATCCACGGACTGCTAGGATTTACTCATGGGTGTGCCGATACTGCCTCATACATGAGAAAGGAAGCAGAAATCATGTACTGGTTTCTTTAAAAACAAATAAGCTAGATCATCCATACCATGCCAGAGTAAGCAATCAACTATAGAATTTCAAAAGGATTAAGGAACAAAATATTAAATTTACTTATGTGTGGTTGTTAAATTTAGTGATTGTTAGTTTATAACACCTTATGTGGAGAAGTTTATCTGAGTGGATTTAAAACTAGTAGATGTAAACCAGGTATAGTTGTGAACACCTATAATACACACACACACAAACCCACACACACAGAGGAAGCTGAGGCAGAGGCATCATAAATTCAAGACCTACTAGGAGTACATGGTAAAACTCATGTCTCAATAAACAAATACAAATGTGAATGGAAAGGGACACAGATTTGATGAAGAGAGCATTTTAAATTCCTCTCATTTTTACAAAAGAGTATATACAGCATTAGAAGGTGTGAGCATTTCTGAAAAGCATTTCCAATACATAAATCAGATCTAATGCTGTACAGGTGTGATGAAATATTTCCAATTGATTGGAAGATGTTAGAGGTGGCTCAGTCCACCACAGTGTTTACTGTGCATGCATGAGAATACATGTTAAATGCCTAACATGGCTACACATGTCTGTAACCCATGTATTTGGAGGTGGAGACTGGTATATCAGGAGCTCCATGACCAGGCAGACTAGCCCAAAGGCAAGCATCAGGTTGAATGAGAGACCATGTCAGAGGAAGACAGTGGAAAGTATCAGAAGCTAACCAGTGCCCTGCTCAGACCTCCACATACAGTGTACACGCTCACCCACATGGAGGACCTCCAAGCAGCTAATAATGTCTGAAATATGGACTGCCCTATTAGAATGGTAACGGTTCTGATCATCATAGAATGGACACATACACTGAGTCCTTGCTATGGTCAATGTCTCCAGGTTTTATCTGTGCTAATTGCTGAAGGTTAACGATACATCTGTGCTGCAAGCTGACCTTCTGTTCTACAATGAAAAGAAAGAAAAGATAACATGGTCAAAGAAATAACCCGCTCACAGGAACTCCACCAGTTATGACATTTCTTTTCTGCATTCATCAACTTGGCCCAACTTAAAAAACAAACAAGCAAACAACAAACAAAAACATTGACAATATTCACTATTAGTGTAAGACTTTTTATTCTAAATCATTATTGAAAGAGACATAAATTGATAAAATATTAAATAAACACATTTCAACCATACCATTTAAACCCAAGAATTCTACTTTTCGGAAAATCCCATTAAATGATGTCGACATAGAGGACATGTACTTCTAAAAGTCATCATGACAGCATCATTTGCAAGAGTGGAAACTCAGTCAACCTGCAGTCAATAAACAGGATTCTGGTGAAACACTTTGGGAGAAATCCATATAACAAAACAGCAATTGTAGCTTAATAAAAAAAAAAAAAAGACACAGGCTCATCCCCAACAAACTGTTATGAACTGATATGGAACAACTGTAAAACTCACTGGGTTACTGTTCCATGAAAAAATGGAGAGGCAAGCAAGTTTATATTTTTAAAAGGAGAGCGAAAAAGAGAAAGCAATGGAGGGATTTACAAATTCCTTGCCTGTCCCTTTAGAAAAGAGACTGGAAGACAAAACACAGCTGGCTTCTTACTAACAATAGTTTTCCTTCAGGAGAGCAACATAAAAGAAGGTTTGGATCTAAGACAATGAGAGGAGAAATACAGATCTGAGCATTGTGTTAATATCAATTCCTTAAGAGGTGTGTGTGTGTGTGTGTGTGCGCGTGTGTGTGTGTGTGTGTATGCACACACATGTGCAGTGCATTTGCCTGTCCATTTGTCTGTGTTTGCCTATGTGAAATAAAAACAATAATATAGAGAAGAAGAAAACTAATTTAACAGATTGGACCCCAAGTGGATCTATAGTCAAGAAAATAAAACTTTGAGATGGCATGTTGTCATAGCTGGCTGTCTCAACATCAATTCCAAGTGTGCCTGGGATATACAACCTCAAGGAAATAAATGTGACAGATGAATCTAATGCCCTGAGAACTTCCAAGACCAAATCAACCTTTTAGCTTTCTCATGGCACCGGCTTAACTCAGCAGATTTGAGAATACTCGGAGTGGGTTTCTTTCTGTCACACCAATTGTTTTTTGTAGAATTTCTTCAGGAGTCACTAGAGATTCCAGACAACTCTGATTTTTACCATCAGCCTGCAACCTTAACTCTGAATGATGCTAGATCAAATTTGGAGGAGATACAGAGAAAGCTGGAAGGGTAAACTTCACAATCCTGTACTTTTCTTGGAGGCATGTTTAACACTACTTCACCACAGCTCCTCAGATGTGACTTCTAGCGTGCCACCCCGGATAAAGCAGACCCCATCACACAGGTGGAATGGCAGTTCTTCACAGCAGTCAACACCACTCCAAGGCCCATCCCTTAGTCCTACTTCTCAGCTCCAAAATGGGTACAAGGCACTGTCGCACAAGACTTAGGAGCAAGTCAGCACTGCTTTCTTAGAGTACTTGTGGAGGCTCGCATGAGGATCTGTGTTAGCATTAGCAATAAACAAAAGATGCTAAGAACAGTGCAGATGGTGGAGGCATGACTTGTGAAAATTCAGAAAAAAAAGTTTGAGAGTCCCTTACATTCTTTATCAGAGCCAACTGATGTTTTAAGTTAATATCTGTTGTTCTATCTGTGGTTCTATCAGGGGCTGAAGAGCCAGCCATGATTAACAAACAACCAGCATCATCAACGTGAAACCATTGCTTTGCTAGGATAGGCTATACTGATAAATTGGGGCTAAAGAATCACTTTTGGTTTAAAATATACCAGCCTAATGGAAGGAAATTTTTCTGGGAGCTATTTTCTTGGGTTCAACGTTTAGAAGCTGTAGTTCATAGGGAGAAAAGGCATTACCTTTTGCTGGCAGACAAACTTGATAATATATAACAATCACATAGATGACACTGATTTTGAAGTCATTTAAGAGGTCATGAAGAGCAGTTGATGCATGGCCTCATATTTCAGGGATAGAGACATTTGTGAAGCGAGGCTAGGAGAGGCCATTGGTGAAGGTACAATCTCATTTGCAGTATAAGACTCAAGATTATAGAGGTTGTAGAGAGACACCAAGGCTTAACACCATGTGGCAGGGCCAGAGTCTTTGAAGACAGCTAAAGACAGAATATTGGGGGAAAGAACAGTCTAGTTGTTGCAGAATCCCCAAGCATTTGGAGGATGCCAGCCACAGGATGACCACCAAACTAAACAGCAATTATGGAGTGGTGTTTGTGTGAGCCCTGGTGACAAATGACATGCTGTAGCTGACAGAGAAGGGAAAGTGATAGTAGTAAGCCCTTTGGACTTTGTAAGATCCTGACTCCCATAAGTCTGACAATGGCTTTTACACTGTTGGACTTTTGAGTTTGCTTTGATGTGATTGTGACTGTGCTCTGGGTATGCCCTCTTGGAATAAGAATGCATTTAACTTATTTTGATTTTTACAAGAGCTCAGGGTGAAAAGATGACTTTGGAACTTTACGGAGAGCTTAGAGTTTTAAGAGGCTTAGATATTTTAAAGACGGAACTTTTAAAATGTCTTAATCTGTATAGACTGTGGGACTTCTAAAAATTGGAATGTTTAATGCCATGGCACTATTATTAATATGAGAGCTGAAGAATGAACAAGAAAGAAAGGTTATGGCATAGCAGTGATGTGCTTTTGTGTCACATTGACAAGGGGTCAGGTATGATGGCTATTTTTATGAAAATTTGAAACAAGCTAGAGTCATTTTGGAAGATGGACCTTCAATTGAGAAAATACTTCTACCAGACTGGCCTGTGGATAAGCAGTTATGCATTTTCCTGATTGACAATTAATGGTGGGGAAGCACTGAGTACTGTAGTCAGTGCTACTCCTGAGCTGGTGGTCCTAGTGCTATTTAATAAAGCAGACTGAGCAAGCCACGGAGAGCAAGTCATCAAGCAGGACTCCTCCATGGATCTGTGTTCCTCCCTCCAGGTTGCTGCTTTGACTTCAGTTCCTGCCCTGACTTCTCTGGATGATAGACTACAAATTGTAAGCTGAAATAAACCCTTCCCTCCCTAAGATGGTTTTAGTCAGGGTATTTTATCAGAAATACAGAAATCCTAGCTAAGGTATTTTATCAGAAACAGAAATCCTAGATAAGGCATCTCTGTAACTAATTATCCAGTCCCAAGTGGTTGGCTTTAAAACCGTGTGTGTATGTGTGTGTGTGTGTGTGTGTGTGTGTGTGTGCACGCGCACAACACAAAATGGAATCATTGGGATGTATTTATATATGTATGCATGTAGGTAAGAATCATTAAAGAACAAAATAGAAAAGGAGAGGACAGGAGAGATGAGTCACGAAAGCGGAGGAAGTCTTGGAGGCTGAGAAGGGCACATCATGAGAAGAGGATTAAGGACAACCAAAGTTTAGTATATACATATATGAAATGTCATAATGAAACCCATTATTTTCAACAATTAATACCTACTAATAAAAATAGAGAAACATAAGAACTTAGAATTCTAGCAAGCCACATTTTGGGGTGGTCAGTACCTTATTATCTACAACTACTCCATTGTGCAAAAGCTGTTGATCAACATCTCCCCATACCTGGCTCCTCAATTCTCCCCAGACAGCAATCTATTCCCAACCTTTTTGGGATCAACATTGCATATGAGATCTTGTGGTGTTTGTCATTCGGTGCCTGGCTTACTTCACTTGAGATAATGATGGCCAGGTCTATCTGTATTGATGTAAATGGCAGATTTCTATGGCTAAATGGTATCCCATTGTGAATATGTAGCCCATTTTTCTTTATCCCTTTATCAGTTGATGGACATAAGTTGCTTCCATGTCTTAGCTATTATGCTAGTACTGCGGGAAGCATGAGAGTGCCACTTTTAGCTAAATACAAAATCAGAACATCTTTATCATCTGCTAAATAGAGATAATAATAGCACCTATCTCATAGGACAAGAGTGAATGTGAAAGTCCAACATCAAGTCTCCACTAACCTGAATGCTATTTACTAACAGCTGAATGAAATGGCTCCTAATAGCAACTAAATCTTGCCATCATTTGTGGCCTTAAGAGTGTGGTCAAATTTAACGTAAGATTCAACATTGTAAAAGGAGGGAAGAGCACAATAAAATAAACAAATAAAGGAGTGTAGCTGCAAAAAGTGCAATTTCTATCTCACCTAAAAAGACTGTCCTGGATGGATTGCTATGCATGTGGCAGAGTACAATAGGCCTAGGATTGCAGCCTTGATGTTCTTCCTCAGCAAACAGGCAAAGGGGAAAGGAAGTGCTTAATTCAACATTGGTGCTGGCAGATTAATAGGAACAGAGAGGGGGATGAAGTAGAACAGGAAAACTGAGATAAAATCCAAAGTCTGCTGAAAAGAGTCAGATGTGATTTTATGACATAAATAGGAACCAAAATATCTACATAGGATGAAGTAGTATGAAGGTAAGAGAAAATTAAGACAGCAAGACTTCAACAACATGCTCTGATCCTTTCACTAACAGGTTCTCATCTTCTTTACTTGGTTGCTAGGAGGCCAAAAAACCCAGGAATCTCCATTGAAGACACATAGTAATACTGGAATTTGAATGTGTCCATGCCAAGAGCATAAGCCTGCTTTCCCTCTTGCCTTTCCATAGTCCCTTTGTGGACTATGCCATGTGGCTGTATTTACATGCTTTGAGTCTACATCCACATTTTCTGCTGGACAAAATTAACCTTCGCAGGGATTTGTCATTGTATATTTTAAATAATTTTATTGAAGCTTAATTTGCATTTAATAGGTCTACACACTGAACACCTAATAAATGACTTTTTATAAACTTACAGAGCTACAAAAATATCACCACCATCCATTTTACAATATTCCCCTACCTATAAAAATTCTAACTCTCAAGGTTGATACCCCTATGACTCCCCCAAACTCCCAGGAAACCATACTGCATTTCCTCCAAAAAAAATTTTGCCTGTTTTGAATATTCATAAAAGTGAAATTATTATTATTTTGCTTTATGCCTGACATATCTCCACAACATGCTTCCTCTGGGGACATACTTCAAAAGTGTACAATGTCGCCCACTGGACAGGGCAGTGTATGGAACAGTACAATGCCTCCTATTGTCCAATATGGCTGACACACTATGAACTATGGCCTATCAGACTGTTTTAAATAGACATTCTCATTTCTTGAAGATAGATGCCAAGGAATAAAGTTGCTTGGTCAAAAGTAAACTTTGATTGTATGAATTAGCCACATTCTTCTTCCAAGTGTCCATACAATTTTTCATCCTGTGAGCCACTACAATGCTCCAGTTACTCCGCACCTTTGCCAGCTCTGGTAATTATCTATATAATAGTTGTTCTTAATATCAACTTAACATAGCTGCTAAAGGTGTCTCAATTGTGGAATTGTCTCCATCAGATTGGCCTGAGGACACCTCTATGGAACATTTTCTTGATTACTCTAAAAGGAGAAGGGCCTAGCCCATCATAGGTGGTGCCATCCTTTAAGCAAGTGGTCCTGGGTTGTATAAAGAACCTGGCTGTGCCAGGAAGCAGTATTCCTCTACGGTCTGTTTTAGTTCCTGCCTCCGGTTTCCTACCTTGGCTTCCCTCAGGAATGGACTTTAAAGTTTAAGACTGTGTTAGTCAGAGTTCTGTAAAGGAACAGAACTAGGAGGGATTTATTAGTCCACCAATAGCTGTCTCCTGACAGAAAGATCAAGAACCATATAGTTGTTAATCCCTAAGACTAGATGACTCAGCAGTCCCAATCTGGTGCCAGATTCCCAGAGGACTCCTAGAGAGTCGATGGTCTTCAGTGTACATCTTGAATTCCCAGAGATGTAAGTTCTAACAGAGATGATGGAATCCCTCTGGAATAGGAAGAATGAACTTGTCCGAGAGAGTAAGGATAGGCAGGCTAAAAAGCAGAATTTGTGTCCTTTTGTGTCCTGGGCTACCAGCAGAAGATGTGACCCAGATTGAGCTTGGAGCTTCACACCTCAAATGATCCAATTTAAAGACAAAAACAACCAACCCCTCATGGGTGTGCCCAGACTCGCAGATTTCCGTTGATTCCAGATATAGTCAAGTTAACAACAATGGTTTCATCCCAAACATGAAATAAGCCCTTTCATCCCAGGCAGATTTACTCAGTGCTTTATCACAGAAACACAAAGCAAACTAGTCTAGTCTCATCTTTTGTCGTTTGTCTATATTTTGTTTTTAGTGTTGTAGCTCTGGGATGAAGACAGGGACTTCCTTGTCTGTGCTAGTAATGTGTTCTACCTAACTGTAATATTGTCTTTGTCTTTATGGATAGAATTGATTCTGGATGTGATCTTAATCTCCATTTCTTTGTCTGTGGAGGTGAAGCCCCTTTTACCTGTGCTCCTTAGATAAATATTTTCTTTGGCCAAGTGAATACTTAAATTCTTTGTCTCATTTCACACTGACTTGTGAACCTCATCATCATCAAATATGAGAGTATTCATAGATTGTGCGTATAAGTTTTTTGGTATCTATATCCTGGTCTCTTTACAGGCTTAAAATTCTAAGTTTTGAACAAAGTACAATTAATTTTTTTTTCAAGAATCATGTTTCTGGTGTCAAACCTGAAAATTCTTTGGAAGATCACGAAAAATATTTTTATATTTTATTCTACAGTTTTTAATATCATATTTAAGTCTATATTTTACTATTAGTTAATTTGGGAATATGGTATCAGACAAAGGTCAAAATTAATCTTTCGATGTGGTTATCCAGTTGTCTTCCCAGTACCTTTGTGGAAAAGAATACTCTTTACCCAAAACTTTAAATCAAAACTCAATTAACTGGATGTATGGGTTTTTTTGTTGTTGTTGTTTTTTGTTTTTTGTTTTTGTTTTGTTTTGTTTTGTTTTTTTTGACTCTCAGTTCTAGCTCATGATCTTTATACCACCATCTTTTCTATTAGCAAAAAACTTTCCAGGGTTTTTAAATCTGAATCTTTGGACTATATCACCTAAAGATTCAGGAACCCAAAGAGGAGTGTTTATACCATGTACCTTGCTTGTATACACAGTTCACAAACATGATCACAGTGAGGATTATGGTTCACATCCCCCAGCAACAGTGTATCTATTGAAACAAAAAAATAATATATAGCACCACTGACAATTTGTTCTAACGATGAAGACCACCTGCAAGCACTAAAACTTAGTGCAGGTGCAGATAATTAGCAAAATTTCAACTCATTTACTTTGGCCCATAGATGATTTTTTTGTGGGGAGTTGTTTTTTTCTTTTTGGTTTTTGTTTGTTTGTATGTTTAAAGCCACCATGTGTAACAATGTCTTTGGTTGCCTACTTCCAAGCCTTCCTTGGGCTCTGGGTTGGAAGCCTCCCTTTCTCTACATGTTGAGAAGTAATGTTCTTTAAGAAGATGGGCTTCTCTGTAATCCTAAGAGTTGGACCCCTGTTGGTTTCGGTCAAAACGGTGAACATTTTCTGGAAGGACAGTTAATATTCAGCCTTTGGAGCGATCACTGGCCTTACAGATAGTAATAGGAAAGCAGCTACAGGTGATTCAGAACAACCAGGGGTTGTGCTGCTGGCCAGTGCTGACCTCTGCAGCTAGCAGGGAGGTTCTGGCTTGCCCCTTATTTCGCAGAACTCAGGTACACTCATCAGTCTCCTAGGACTGCCCTGACAAAGCACCACTGATGGGGGTGAGATTTTTAGGCTGACATAGTGGCTCCTGCCTGTAGCCAACACCCAGGAAGCTGAGGAAAGAAGGCAGTTCTGAGTTCAAGCTTAGTCATGGCTATCCAGTGAGTTCTGCTACAGCCTGCGCTGTCAGGATTCTGTCTCAAACAAACAAACTAAACAACTCAAGCTCATTCCCTGTGTCTTTGAAGGTTAGAAGGGCTCTCAGAACAAAGAATAAATTCAATTTCTAAGAATCAAATTCTTCAATCATACTCCATCTCTGTGGGTCACACTGATTTGTCTTGTCCAAGGCTCCTAGTTCAAATTCAAATTCAATTTTTAAATTTATATTTTTTTCCATTTCCTTTCCTCCAATGGAGAGATGGTTGATTTGAGATACACTGTTGTCTATTCTTGTCAAGGCTCCAAACCCACCGTGTACAGCCTTCTTAGAGCAGTGCCATTGGCCCTCAGTGGCCCTCAGTGGCCCTTGGTGGCTCTCGGTGACTCTCCGTGTTCATCAGCTGAAATCCCTGAAGTAAACTGTGTGACCCCAGTGCCAAGATGGCTATTTAGAAAACTGCATTCACCATACCTGACTACTGCCTTGGTTCTCTTTCTAAAACAGAAAATCATTTTCAAAACCCCAACATTTCCTTGAAGCTTGGGCTCATCCTTTATTCATGGTCTATAGAGCAGTTGATGCTATTACTAGAAGTCTGGCCAATATTGTATCTGGCCACATTTATGTGGTACTCTTGACTTGGAGAAAAAAAAAATGTTTTCAATTTTCTTTTATTGTATATTCTGAATCATTTTTTTAAAAAATAGGTATGCTATTTTAATGTTAGGTTTAGTATCTTTTAGTAAAAAAATATCCAGGACTAATTCTTCATTTGAGCCCATCTGAGATAGAAACTGACCATCGATCCTTGAGATACAGTGCTGGCCAGGTCTCTCTCTCTCTCTCTCTCTCTCTCTCTCTCTCTCTCTCTCTCTCTCTCTCTCTCTCTCTCCTCTCTCTCTCTCTCCCTCTGGTGTCTGTAGGAATCAAGCCTTATCTCCCTTGACTATAGGGGTCCTGAGTGTTCTATAGCCTGAGCTGCACTGATCTGTCTCTATTTCCAGCTTCAAATCACCTCAGCCTCTGTTTCTTTATCTACCCCTCTTCCTATGAAAATTAAGACCCACCATAAATTCTGAATGGTTTTATAGAAAGATCTTTTAAAATGTGATCTACAGAATTTCATGAATTCATTGTTTCTAATGGCTGAATAGTACTCCATTGTGTAGATATACCACATTTTTTGCATCCACTCTTCTGTTGAGGGATACCTGGGTTCTTTCCAGCATTTGGCGATTATAAATAGGGCTGCTATGAACATAGTAGAGCATGTATCCTTATTACATGGTGGGGAATGCTCTGGGTATATGCCTAGGAGTGGTATAGCAGGATCTTCTGGAAGTGAGGTGCCCAGTTTTCGGAGGAACCGCCAGACTGATTTCCAGAGTGGTTGTACCAATTTGCAACCCCACCAGCAGTGGAGGAGTGTTCCTCTTTCTCCACACCCTCTCCAACACCTGCTGTCTCCTGAATTTTTAATCTTAGCCATTCTGACTGGTGTAAGGTGAAATCTCAGGGTTGTTTTGATTTGCATTTCCCTAATGACTAATGAAGTTGAGCCTTTTTTTTTTTTTTTTTTTTTTACATATTTTTTCATAACCACCCCCACTGATCTCTCATAATTCTTATTGGGAAGTGGAATATTCTGTTAATTATATTCTTTTTTTTTTATTCGATATAATTTATTTACATTTCAAATGATTTCCCCTCTTCTAGCCCCCCCACTCCCCGAAAGTCCCGCAAGCCCCCTTCTCTTCCCCTGTCCTCCCACCCACCCCTTCCCACTTCCCCATTCTGGTTTTGCTGAATACTGTTTCACTGAGTCTTTCCAGAACCTAAGATGCTTCTCCGCCATCTGAAGTTCTTCAGGTGAGAATTCTTTGTTTAACTCTGTACCCCATTTTTTAATAGGGTTGTTTGGTTTTCTGGAGTCTAACTTCTTGAGTTCTTAGGCAAATGTATGGAGCTAGAGAACATCATACTAAGTGAGGTAACCCAGACTCAAAAGGTGAATCATGGTATGCACTCACTAATAAGTGGATATTAACCTAGAAACCTGGAATACCCAAAACATAATCTACACATCAAATGAGGTACAAGAAGAAAGGAAGAGTGGCCCCTTGTTCTGGAAAGACTCAATGAAGCAGTATTCAGCAAAACCAGAACGGGGAAGTGGGAAGGGGTGGGTGGGAAGACAGGGGGAGAGAAGGAGGCTTATGGGACTTTCTGGGAGTGGGGGGGCTAGGAAAGGGGAAATCATTTGAAATGTAAATAAAAAATATATCGAATAAAAAAAAGAAAAAGAAAAAATGTGATCTACAAAGATTCTATCTCTATATAAGTCCTAATTCTGAGGGTCTAAGTGTACATGTTTTAGGAAGATACAAGATCTAAACCACATTTGGTCCAGGTCAGTCATGCTAATTTTACTATCCTCTGACATAACTGACCTAGCTGACAGTTCCAGCCCAATGATTCACCAGGCTGCCTACTATGGGATCTAGAGGAATATCTTCCAATTTGATTCCATGTAACTAGCGATACCGTTCATGTATGTAAGTGCCTCTCAGTGTTGTTGAATGAAGACAAAGGGCTAAAAGCAGAGGCAGTCACCTTGTAACCTGAGGAAAGCCTTAGAACTGCAGAGAACCCAACACAAAATCCATCCATCACAGAGCAGCTGAGTTACCAACTTGGCAGTTTCCTAGCTCCAGCTTCTTACAATGATTGATAATAAACTCCTCTTGATTACATCCCGGAATTCCATTTTACTATGAGCTACAATCAAAATAATCCCTGCTGCTCTCTGCGCATCCCTTCCCGAGCAGCCTCAGACGACTGCTGCTAGAGGCCAGACTGGCTGAGGAAGTTGCTGATCCACCCTCCAGCTATAGAAGACACCAGACACAAACCCACTTTCTTTTCAAATTTTCTCACTTTGACACTGATTCACTGAGCAAAAAGGCTGCAGCTGACTTTCAGATTTAATTCTGGGAAGTAATGTGGAGGAGGCCAGCTTGAAAGACATTTGAAGTACTTTGTTGGACTAAAAACAATTCTCTGAGGGGGAAAATAGGACTATCCAGAGAAGAACAAAAGAAAATAAAATGAGAGTTATATGAGAGAGAGAGAGAGAGAGAGAGAGAGAGAGAGAGAGAGAGAGAGAGAAGTATTTTCTCTGATAAGCTTGGGTGGGTAACAATTCTTATACATCTTGAACCTTTAATGAGTGAAGCTAATGAGAGCACAATTTTCCAAGGAAGTAAGGGAATGGATCCCATCAGGGAGGAAAGGTGCTCCGACGGCAGCTCACACAGTTGTCCTAGATAGCTAGGACACAGTGAGGTACCAAGGAAGCACACAGATCAGAGGCCAGAAATCCAGGTCCAGTAGACAAACACAACATCCAATAGCACAAATGATGGCTTTGTTCTAATTTTAATTTTGTGAGATAAAGTCTCACTATGTAGACCAGGCTTGCCTGGGCTAGCCTTCTGCCTCTGCCTCTCAAGTGCTGACATTGCACACATAGGCCACCTCTTCTGGCTTTATATGGCATATCTTCTTAATAGCATGCCATGTGCCTTTTCAAATGTATAGATACAGTAGAATTATTCAATATGATATGTACATTCAAAATACATTATATAAATCTCCCTATCACATTTTATCAAGATTATTCTTTTTATGTCTATAATGTAGGTTTAGTAGAACTGGAGAAGGATCTGTTAAAAAAAAATACACACTTCTTTGTTTGACAGCTCTGGAGCAGCTGCTGATCTACCTTCACACAGGAAATGACTATGACATCTGTGCACTGGACTTCTAAGCTAAAAGGAAAGTACCCCCCAGAAATAGGCAAAGGTTAGGGAAAACATAAAATGAAGTAATACACAAATTTCCAGTATTTGTAGACCTTCAAGTAAGGCAGCACCAATAGCAAGCATCCTGTGGAGTGAGTGGCTAAGATGTCAAGGAACAGGTCTGTGGCCCCGGAGGACACTGTGAGACGTGATCTCTCAGTGGCTGTGAAAATAGGGAAGGAATCTAGAGAAGAGAGATCCACCCTCAGGGACCACTAAATCATTCTTCTCCAGAAGCCTGGCTAGGCAACGAGGCAAAGGCTGAAAGAACCAAGCAGCCAGGACTTCCACAAGCAAGGCAAACTAAAGTGCAAACATCGCTCGGCTAAAACCACAGCCCAACAACAGTCAACAGCAGAGATGAACAGTGTCCACCACATTGTCCAGAATATCTCAATGCTAATACACATATTAAGAAATGGAAAATGGGGTGCAAAATCAGGGGGGAAGTTGGGGGACTCAGGTGTGCAGACAAATACAGAACAATCTGAGCAGAGAAGGATTTCAGACTTCTGTGAAATGCACAGATGACAGCTTTTTAAAAACTGCATATATATATTTGCTAATTCCACATGCTTTCTTAATTGAAAAATCATGTAAATTTTGTTGCTCTGGTGTGTCACCCTGTGTCTCAAGCACCTCATGTAATGTGAGCGCAGATGTTCTTGTAAAATGGAGAACTTCCTATTACATCAAGAGAACAAAATCATCCTTCCCCTTAACATACAGACTACTCAGGCCTATTATGACATGTTTCAAACAAAATGTGTTTTTGCTGATCTTTCTCCACATCCCTGTATCGCTCCACTCCCAGCAGCTGCCTTCAGCTTTAATGGCCCATGTACTCTTACCTTGCACCCTTCTGCTCCTCCCCCTGACCTTCATGATGTTTGATGTCATTTCATTGCCTATGCCCACCTCCATCCCTACTTGTATACATGCATGCAAACACTAGAAGTTGGGACCTGCATATATGAAAACATGGAACCATTTCATCTTTCAGAGCCTAGTTCACTTCATTTTATAACACTCCTGGACTCGCTCATTTTCCTGCAAACTTGATTGTGAAAACCAAGTCTTTTTTTTTAATTAGATAATTTCTTTATTTACATTTCAAATGTTATCACTTTTCCTGGTTTCCCCTCACAACACCCCCTATCCCATCCCCACTCCCTTTGGTCACCAACCCACCCACTCCCTCTTCCCTGTCCTGGCATTCCCCTATACTGGAGCATCAAGCCTTCTCAGGTCCAAGGGCCTCTCCTCCCTTTGATGTCCAACAAAGCCATCCTCTGCTATATATGTAGCTGGAGCCATGGGTCACTCCCTGTGTACTCTTTGGTTGGTGGTTTAGTCCCTGGGAGTTCTGGGGGTACTGGTTGATTCATATCGTTGTTCCTCCTATGGGGCTGCAAGCTCCTTCAACTCCTTTGGTGTCTTAACTACAAAACTCCCTGTGTGACATGGAGACATCTAACCACAATAGACCATGTTGTGTTTCTCTACAAAATGAGAGGGTGTGGACCTACATAAACTCTTTTGCCAAAGACAAAAAGAAAAGAAACCAAGGTGGTATTTACTAACACCTCCATAAATAGTGTAAAAATTCAAACCACTACACAGATGCTCTGCCTGACATAAACACAAGAGGTAAAAGTGGCCAGGAAAACCATGATCAAGGAGAGACCATTAGTAACTTCTATAAGAATTAATGCAGCATAATAACCCATCCCAGCTCTCAGTATTTCCAACAAACACTTCTCCGTGTAATTCATGAAAGGCTCCAGAAGGGCACAGGCCTGGGTGCTGTGGTTGGGAGGAAACACGGGCATTTCTTTTCCTAGCTTGGATTTAACAGAACTGCATTTGAAAATCAAAGTAATTCATATTACAAGTTCCAGCAATGCTGGGAGCATCAAAAATAAATAAATGAATGAATAAATGAATAAGCAAGTTTCTCCCATCAAAAATAAAGTAGGTGGTACCGAATAGAAAATTTAATCAGAATGAGATTCTGTTCTATGTGTGTGCATTTTTTAAAGCCACATACCTAATGTCCTGTAATCCCAGAAAAGGGACTTTAAAACTTTTCATCAGATACTGAGACGTTAAACTCTGATGGGGAAAGAATGATGTTTGTTATTTATTAGGCTGCCTTGTCTTTTCATAGGGGATACGTTATTTATTTAATTTCCCTAGGACGACATTTTTTCTCTCCTCTGACAAGCAAGTGCCAAAAATGTAGACAAGCCAAACATACAGATTGCTTAAGAATGTATGTGTGTTTTAAATGCTTGCTGTTTTTCATCTCACTGTGTGGAGCTGACAACCGTAGTCACCCTTGGGGAGTTTGTAGGCGGGTGTGTCAGGTACATCAACATTCTGAGCAGCTCGGCATAGTTTCTCACTTCCATCCAGGGTACCACTCACCTGCTCTATGCCCTCAGAATGTCCTTGTGATGACTGCATCTTCATCATCTTTGCCACAGGTAAGAGACACATGTCCACAACTAACAGAGGAACATCGTACATACAGAGATGAAGGAAGGCCAAAGTAAATAAGAAGGGATGGGGACAGAGCCTATATGTGAATTCAGATTCACAGGTTTCTTGAAGTGATGATATGCATGAAGTCTTCAGATGTTGATGGAAGAAAATAACATGTACGTAGGAATTTGTAAGAGAGGGGATTGATTTCTTCTTACTGCATTTTCATAGAACCACACAATCCTTGGTGTGGAAGGAACTTTGTGGGCCATCAAATTCAATCATAATTCCCAAACAAAAATCTTGATACCTGCCAATTCTCCTTAGTATTTTAGGAATTCATACCATAAGAGCCAAATTCAGTCTCACTGTCATCCAGGGTATTCAGGATGGCAGAATTTTGTGAAGTAACTTTTATCTTGTGTTTTGAATGTAACTTTTAAAACATCACCTTCAATTTTGTCATTGATACTGTAAGTCTCAAATCTGAATTGCAATAAATGTACTGTCAACCAGGTACCTAAGGACAGGTTGTTACAAGCTGGCTGAGCCCACCTCATGTATGGTTACTTCCCTAAGGATGTTCAAAATAATGGCTTAGCAACAAAATGAAGACAGTCAAACATATACACACTCTGAAGATTTCCCAGTACAAAGCGTTCAGGATCATGACAAATGGAATCAATATTTACTGAGTATTAACTATAAAATAATAAAGGGGTTGAAACTATTTATCTAGGAGAATAGAAACCTATTTTCTAATCTATAATAATGTCCCTAAATACAGTGATGATCAACTGTTATGAATTTAATTCTAGAGAACATAATAAAAGATAAAAAGCATAGAAATGATATATTAATACAGTTATTTAATAAAACAAAATATTAGTATCCTTACTGTGTCAATCACAGAGGTTATTTTGCAGAAGGTAAGCCAGGAGATTTGGGGGGAACCTTACAAAAACCACCAAATATTCATTTATCTTGGAGAAAAGCAGATAACTCTGGGAAAAATGTTTCATTTGATAATACCTCCTTATATGAAATATGAAAAGAACAGAGAATTCAAAAGTTGATAAAGGAATGTTCCTTTTAAATTCAATTATTTTCTCACTGTTTAAGACAAAAATGCTTGCATAAATTACATTTTATTTTTACTTAAAATATTTACTTTCATGTTTGGAAATCTGCAATGTGGACAACAGGTTTTCACATGAGTTAATATACAAGATCAACTTAAAATTCTTGATCTTGCCTCTTGTGCTAGCTTATAGAAAGTTGAAAATATTGACTACTGGTTTTGATAGGTTTTTAACAATGTGTATCTTCAACTTCAATGTCTCTAAAAACTACATGGTACTGGCATGATAACAGACAGGTTGATCAATTGAATCAAATAAAAAACCCAGAAGTAAGTCCACATACCAATGGACACTTGATTTTTGGAAATCAAAGCAAAACTATGCAACAGCAAGAAGAAAGCATAGTCAACAAATGCTGCTGGTGGAACTAGATATAAACATGTAGAAGAATGCAAATAAATTTATATCTATTACCCTGTGCAAAACTTCAAGTGAATCAAAGACCTCAACATAAAACAGAATTCACTAAATCTGATATAAGAGAAAGTGAGAAATAGCCTTGAATGCACTGGTACAGCAGACTACTTCCTGTACCAAACACCATTATCTCAGGCTATAAGATCAACAATTGATAAATTAATTGGACCACATACAACTTAAAGCTTCTGTAAGGCAAAGGAGAAAACAGCAACCCACAGAATGAGGAAAGATCTTCACCTCTGCACCTTACAGAGAGCTGATATCCAAAATATATAAAGAACTCAAGAAACTAGTCATCAACAAACCAATAACCCAATTTAAAAAAATGGGGTATAATGCTAAACAGAATTCTCAATAGAGGAATCTCTAATGGCTGAGAAGCACTTGAAGAAACATTCAGTACCCTTAGTCATCAGGAAACTGCCAATAAACATGACTCTAAGATTCTGTCTTACATCACTCAGAATGACTCAGATCAAAAACTCAAGCAACAGCTCATACAGGCAAAGATGTGGAGCAAGAGGAACACAGCTTCATTGCTGGTGGGAGTGCAAACCTGTACGACCTCTTTGAAAATTAACCTGGCAGTTTCTCAGAAAATTGGTAATAGATCTCCCTCAAGACCCAGCTATACCATTCCTGGGCATATACTCAAAAGATGTTCCACCACACCCCAAGAACATTTGCTCAACTATGTTCATAGTAGATTTTTTGAAATAGCCAGAAATTGAAAACAAGCTAGCTGTACCTTAACTGAAAAAATGGATAAAGAAAATGTGGTACATTTACACAATGGAATATTACCCAGCAATTAAAAACAATGATATCATGAACTTTGCAGGTAAATGAATGGAACTAGAAAAAAATCATCCTGAGTGAGGTAACCCAGACCCAGAAAGACAAACATCGTATGTACTAATTTATAAGTGGATATTAGTCATAAAATATAGAATAACCTTGCTATAATCTACAGACCAAAGAGGCTAAATAGCAAGGAGGGAACAAGGGGTGAGGGAAATGCCTGAATCTCATGGAAAAGGGGAAATAGATAAGACATTAAGGGTGGATGGAAAGAGGGGACTAGATTTGGGAGAGGTGGAGACAGAAATGGCAGAGAGGTGGTGAGGAGAGGACAGAGGGAGAAAGAACTGGGAGTGACAACTGGATTCAGGGGAAGTATCTCTGGGACAAGCTAGAAACTTAGAACAATGGAAACTCACAAGAACCTATGCTGGTAACCCTAGCTAAGGCTCCTAGCAATGGGGATATGAAGCCTTAACAGGCCATCTCCGATAAGTAGGCAGGACACATCCATTGGAAGAACTGAGACATCAATTCAACTACAAAACTGTTGACCCAGAGTTTGTCCTGCCTACAAGATATCCCTAGTCTTACTGCAACTTGATATGCCAAGCCTGGTTCACATCTCTAGGAAGCCTCCTCTCTTCTGAGGAGAAGGGGAGGATGGGTGAATAGGAGGGGAAAGGAGAGGACTAGGAAGAGAGGAGGGAAAGCCGTGATAGGAATGTAAAATAAATAAATAACTTAATTAATAAAAAAAATTCACATCTCAAATTGTTATCACACCACCCTAAACATGGAACAGTAAACTCTAATATCCTGCAGTTAAACTAGCTTTTCTTTCTTAGGGGAGGTGGTCCAACTGAAACAAACTGCAAACTTACTCCCTTGGTCCGTGCATACTCTACGTCTGACAGGCATATTAGCTGTATTTCAGGGGATCACTTCAAACAAGTTTTAGGCAGTCATGACAATGCGGGCCATTTAAGAGTTTCTCAAAATACTTTTCCACTTTCTCCCAGCGCTCTCTCCATCTAGATACCTTCAGAAACAGTTATAGATATATGCACAATTGGAAAATGAAATGGGAAAAATAATAACAATATATGATACTCCTGTGTCTCGGTTTTATATATAAGTATGTCACAGGAATGATGTCAGCAAGTTGAGAGGCAAGGAAGTTCCACATCCTCATTCCTCCCACTGATCCATTACAAATGATCATAATTAAAATGCTCAGAATAATTTTATCCCAGTTCTGGACATCAGTGAAGGATCTAGAGGACAAAGTGAATCCCAACTCACTGTTAGAGGAAAAAAAAAAAAAAAAGCCACAGTCAGATGTGGGTAGAAATGCTGTGGTTTTGTCAGGACCTGGACTTCACCTGGCTGTTTGCTAGTGTGCCATAGCCATAAGCAAGGGACCAATACCAACTGCTTGGAAGAAACAAACAGGAGCATATTCTCAGTGCCTAACTTGTCTGTTAACAATCTAAACTTTTGGTTTCAGTCTTGACTTGGAGCTCAGTCAAGAAATGGTAACAAATTTGGGTTTAAGACTGATAAAGGAAAGTGGCCTGTTAGAAATGACTTATTAGGATATAGAAATCCTTCAGGGGGGAACTATAGACCCACAGGCCCTGGAAATATGGGCAGAGATTATATAGAGAGGAATATAGTAGGATACCCAAAGCTTCAAGAAAAAAATAAAAACCTAGATTGAAAGTCCTTGGAAAATTAGTTAAGACACTTAAAAGCACCTAGTGGTATAGTGGTTGGGGAGGTCTAAACCATATATACCATACATGTCTGGGCCAGACATAGGCCTGGGAAGACCTTAAAAGTAGATGATCCCAAGCCTGGGGCTAGGCACTAATTAGGAAAGCTCATCAAGCCCAACTTGCAAAGATTAGGAATATTCTCAGTGCTTAAAAACTCTCCCAAAACACACCAAAACCAGGAAATAATGACCCAATCAAAACAACAAAGTCATGTCTAGAAACCATCACTGAAGAAACTCCACTGTCATATTTACCAGGCAATGACACTTGAGCAGTGGTATTAAAAATACTGAAAGAGCCAAAGGAAAATATAGACAAAGAACAAACGGAAATCAAGACGATGGAATAGGAACAAAATTAGAATGTCAACAGACATCCAGAAATTGCATCTCACAAGTAAGGGACTGGCGCTTACCATAAAAGAAATAAAGTGAAATTCAGTGCAAGACTTCAATAGCAGACTTGATTAGACGGAAGAATGAGTAACTTGAAAATGGACCACATTCCTTCTAAACAAGGATAAGGGAATGAAGAAAATCTAATGTAACCCAAGGGAGTGTTACTGTCATTGTCAAGTTCCTAAACAAGGGGGCGGGGAGAAGGAGACAGAATGGCTATCAAAAAATGATAACTGAAACTGCAAATCCAGTACCAATGCAAACACAAAGCAAAGATAAGCATGGGAAAGCCAGAGACAACAAAGATACTGTACAAGCAAACTAAAACACCCTTATAGCCAGAAATAAGAAATCTGGGGAATGGTCACTACACAGTAAAAGGACTAGAGATAATTATAATCTACTGATATTTAAGCTAGAAGAAAGGTTTTTAAAGTTTTATTATTTAAATAAAGGTGAAGACAGATACTTTAATCCTGATTAAATATTGTATACTTTATATACATCTATGTAAACATCAGCTAGTATGCCATATATATGTGCAATCTTATGTGTTTATATATCAGTGAGTTTTAAAAACAGAGATAGAAATACAAAAACAAGAGAAAATGTGGAGAGGAGGGAGAAAGTAGCTTGCCACATGCATATAAAAATGTGTTTCTCCCCACAAGCACCTTACAAGTCAGTAGCAATAGAGTTGGTGTGTGGAAAGTATCGAAGTTAAAAAAAAAAAAAAACCTACAGTAATTTTATATCCATCAAAACTGATTTAAACTGAGAAAGAAATTAAAGCATTCTAGATAAACAAAATCAGAGGTAGTTCATTATCTTAGACCTGCCCCCAAAGAAATGTTAATTGGTGTCCTTGGGCTAAATGATGGAAGCTTTGGATAACTCAAAACCTTATGAAATGATAAATTTTCAAGTAAAGATAAATATATAAACAACATTTGTAAAATGTGTCATAATATTAGTTTATGATTCTACTTTTAATTTTGAAATAAGATTTAAAATACTAAAGTGAAACACACACACACACACATGCAGAAAGAGAAGGGAACAGAGACGAAGGGAGACAGAGAATCTGTGACCTCAGTAACAGAGTGGTGGAGAGCTATATATTAATTCAACGTATGTATTTCACCCACAATAGCTATAAATTAAAGGAGATAGACAAACCGGCAAGCTAACTGACAGAGAAACAGATGAGGGGACTTACTGGAGAAATTGGCTCTTACTGTTATAAATGCTTAGAAGTCTCATGACTTGCCATCTGCAGGCTGGAAATCCTGAGATATATCAGTTATAACTGAGTTTTATTTCCCAAGGTTCATTATAAGTCTTGGATTCTATGTCCTGGAGAACCTAAATTTTTATTTATTTTTTTTAATTTGTATTTTTTGTTTGAGATGTACATCGGTGTGCCTGTTCTGAGTCTGTGTCTGTGTCTGTGTCTGTGTGTGTGTGTGTGTGTGTGTCTGTGTCTGTGTCTGTGTGTGTCTGTGTATGTCTGTGTATGTCTGTGTGTGTCTGCATGTATCTGTGTGTATGTGTCTGTGTATGTGTATATATGTATGTGTGTGTCTGTGTATGTCTGTGTGTGTCTGCATGTATCTGTGTGTGTGTGTGTGTGTGTGTGTGTGTACCAATGCCTGTGTTTATTCATAGGCATGCAGCTGTTTGTGTGCACCTGAAAGCAAGAAATGATGTCATGTGTCCTCCTTAGTCAAATTGTGCCTTGTATTTGGAGAGAGAATCTCAACGAACCCAGAACTCACTGATTGGCTATGCTGGCTGGCCAGTGAGTTCCTGGGATCAAATGTCTCTGCTTCCCCAATATGGAGATTAAAGGCACAAGCTGCTTCAGACATCATTTTACATTCAGTGTTAAAGATCCAAATTCAGACCTCTGTGTCTATGTGGCAAGTATTTTACTGACTAAGCCACATTCTCAGTCCCTGTTTGTATTTTTGAGAGAGAATTTTACAGAGTCCAGAGTGGCCTTGAACTCATGACTTTCCTGTCCTGCCTTTCTATTGCTATAATCACAGGCATGCACTCATTCTTGGATCAAGAACCTAAAGTGGCTATGTCCAAAGACAAATCACATCAGGGAAGAGTGTGAGAAAACGAGAAGAAAGGATAAAGAACATTGTGTACTTTGCTCTTTTGTGTTGTTGTTCAATCTAGGTCCCTAGCCAATTAGATGGAGCCTACTCATATTGAGGAAAAAAAATCTTCCCTGCCTACATTCAGGTCCCTTCTTCATAAACACACTTAAAAATACATCCCGAGGGAATGCTTTCCTGTGCCTCTAGGTGTTCCTTAATTTAGTCATAGAAATACTTAAAGTTAATCATCACACACTACAGTCAAAGGCCACAGATTGTCACACGGATTAAAGACAATGTTCAAGTCTTTGCTAGCTTGAGGTTTAAAACATGCATGAATTGAAAATAATAGGATGAAAAAGAGGTAATCCAGGCAAACATTACAAAACTAGAGCAGAGTAAATGTATCTGTATCAGACAAAACAGATTTTATATAAAACTTACTTGAGACAATGAAGAACTTTGTGTAAAAATAAGAGTCCATTCACCAAGAAGATACAATGACAAATATCAGAAGTTTTAAAACAAGAAGACAAGAAAGAAGTGATGGGAAAAATAGGTCAGTCTACAACAAGATAGCATGAAATTGTAATGCTGTAGTTTAGTAACATATAGAAAAACCAATCAGAAGACAAGTATTTGAGAAATTTAAAAACATCTTACAGATTAACAGGATCCAACACAGAACTAGAACATTTCACAAGGCAATAACGGGATATGCATTTTTCATTGCACTTGAAATATTCTCTGCCATAAACCGTGTGGAATACCACCAAATAAGTCTTAATAAATTTAGAAAAGAATAGGAACCATTAAAAAAATGTTACTCAATATCACATGGAATGGAAATTAGAAAGCAGTAGCTGAAGGGACACTAGAACTTTCATCATATGCCAAAATTAAATGACACACTCATAAATAGCCAAAGAGGGAGTCAGGAGGAGAACTGTACAAGGCACGTTGAGACAAAAACAAAGGCTCAACATCACAAATTTACAAGATGACAAACAAACAACTCTATCAGGTAAAATTACAGCTTCAAATGCTTATATTTAAACAAAATCTCTAATCCACAACTTAAAAACCTATCAGAAAATGGAAGTTATTAAAAAATAAAAAATAGAGAATGACTATCAAGTAAAGAGGTGGACCTTTAAAGGAGATAAATGAAACAGATTAATTTTAAAAAGAAAAAAATGATGATTAACAAAAATAGGAATAAATACAAATATAACATATGATATCATGGAAACAAACAAAGATTATGGGCAAACAATGAACAAGTACAGGCCATTAAAAGAAACAATACAAAGATCTCTGGGATCCAGATTAATTGAGACTGCTGGTCCTCCTACAGGGTTGCCCTCCTTCTCAGTTTCTTTCAGCCTTTCCCTAATTCAACCACAGGGGTCAGAAACTTCTGTCCATTGGTTGCGTGCAAATATCTACATCTTACTCTTCCAGCTGCTTGTTGGATCTTCCAAAGTCCGGTCATGCTAGGTCTCTTTTGCTGAGAGCTCCATAGCCTCAGAAATAGTATAAGGCCTTGGGACAGCCTTGAGCTGGATCCCACTTTGGGCCTGTCACTGGACCTTCTTTTCCTCAGGCTCCTCTCCATTTCCATCCCTGTCATTCCTTCAGTCAGGAACAGTTATGGGTCAGAGTTTTGACTGAGATCTCTCAAACACGAGACCACCAAACATGTATCATACACCAGCTGATATGAGGCCTCCAACACATATACAGCAGAGACTGTCAGGTTTGTGTTTGACCAGAGATGATGCACCTAACCCTCAAGAGACTGGAGGTCTCAGGGAGTTTAGAGGTCAGGTGACGTAGGGAGTAGGGACAACCATGTGGAGACGGGATGGGGAGGAGGTATGGGATGTGGAACAGTCAGAGGGTGGACCTGTGTGTGTGTGTGTGTGTGTGTGTGTGTGTGTGAATAAAATCTGAACTGTATAAATAAATAAATAAATAAATAAATAAATAAATAAATAAATAAATAAATGTAAAATTAAAGAAACAATATAGATGAAATGGATTAATTCTCCAAGACATGTACGCTTTCAAAGCCTACTCATAAAAAAACAGGAAACTTGGCTAGGTATACAAGTAGTCAAGAGATTTGAATCAGAAAATGTTAAAGTTACAACAAAGAGAGTAGAGAGATGGCTTGGCTGGTAGATTCAATCAAGCATGTAAAGAATTAACACTTGTCCTTAAAGTCTCTTCCTCCAAAAAATCAAAAACAAAGAAAGAAAAGAAAAAGAAAGGGAAGGAAGGAAGGAAGGGAGGGAGGGAAGAGAGGGAGGGAGAAAGGAAGGGAGGGAGGGAGGAATGAAGGGAGGGAGGGAGGGAGGGATGGATGGAGGGAGGGAGAAAGGGAGGAAAACTATTTAACAATTGGAAACCTTTCTAGCCGATTCTATGAGGCATCCCTCTAATACCATATACAACAGTGACGTAAGAAAGAGCTTTAGAGAGCAGTAACCTTTATGAATGCTAGTCTCCTGTGAATACAGAAAACATTAGCAAACAGAATACAATAACATTTTGAAAGGCCTATGCACTGTGATCAGAGGAGTCTATTTCAGGAATATGATGGTAGTTTGGTGTATGAAATTCAATCAGTGCAATACCGCTCTGTTAAGGGAGATTTGGTAGAGGTGGTACACATGTATAAGTTTAGAATTTGGGAAATAAGGGCTTCTAGATCATCCTTATCTACACAGTGAATTAAAAAATAACAATCTCAAGGAGACAAGGTCTTATAAACTAAATAAATTATCAATGGCTATAGAGGGGAAAAGGCATTATATCAATTAAGTAAGGAAAGCATGAGACAAAAATTAATGTTGCATAGTGAAAACACACAGCAGAGTTGATTGGAATCCTAACACGATAAAGGCAAAAAGTAAGAAATCCAGTGCCTACAGGATACTCAATGGTGATTCAGTGTAAAGTTCTTTCAGATCAAGAACAAGATCCCCTGCTCTCAATACTTCTATTCAAACTAGTTGTAAAAAGAAACAAAAGAACTCTAGACTCTAGGAGAAGTGAAATTATCGTTGTTGGCAGATGACATGATCTTATATGTAGAAAAGCCTAATCGCATACAACATGGTTGGGATCAATTTTTAAAGCACCAAAAATTTTAAAAGTTGCATAGTACAAAATTTTCAAGTCAAAATTGATTGCTTTTCTATATACTAAAAATGATCAATCCCAAAAGAAATAGGCCCCATATACAATAGTGTCTACAAGCATGAAAATACTCAAAATAAATGCATCTCATAATGCAAAAAAAAAAGAATTATACAATGAAAACTACAAAATGACCTGAAATAAATTAAGACACAAATAACACATCTATGGGGACATATGCTGCAATCCTAGCATTTGAAAGACAGAAGCAAGAAGATCATGAGTTTGAGGGCAGCCTGAGCTACTCAGGAGAACTTTAGGCCAACTTGGAATACAGACAGACATCCTGTCTCCAGAAACAAGAAGATGAGAATAAAGTGGAGCATGAAAAGGAGAAAAGAAAAAAAGCCCTCCTGTCCATGAATTACAATGTTTAAAATGGTTAAGACTACCCAAAGCCACTTCCACTAATCTCTCAATGACATTTTTGTAAAAATAAAAAAGTTCACCCTAGAATTTATAAAGAAGTTCCAATGACTGTGATAGACAAGATCTTTTAAATAAGGACAAAAGCAGAAATTCTACATGTTTCCCAATCTCTGAATCACTCCAAAGATAGACAGAAATGTAGATGCATAAAGATAGACATACAGAATGATAGAACAGACTAGAAATCCCAGAAAGAAAAAATTCTATATGTCAAGTAATCTTGACAAGTGATTTGACAAATGATTTGCCAAGACTATTTAATAATGGGATGAACATGTTCTTTTCAATAAAGTATTAGGAAAAAGAAAGATTTAAACTAGACCTTTGTCATATACCTTATATTGCTCTACTGAACATACACATACCGATTAATTTTTTTAATTTTTAATTAAAAAATTTAAAAGAATCAAGAAAGGAAATTCTATCTAATATCAGATTGGGCCATAATTTCTTTGGCAAAGGCATCAAAAGCACAAACAACAAAAACAGAGAGAGAGAAAAATTGAGTCCATAATTATTTAGGCTTTTTTCTATCAAAAGATACTATCATCACAGTAAAAAAGGAAAATATAACCCTTTTCCAGTGTGTGCCAAGATATGAAGATAAAGCAAACATATTTTGTGAAGTAAAAATTCATTCTTTCGAGTATTGGAACATAAAATGAACTCAAGAATTGGAGGTTAAAAATGATCGAAATATTCAATGCCAGACCAGGCACTTTTAACTCATCATTGTACAAACATTACCCACATTTTTTCAGTTCAAATATGATAAAAAAAAACATCACTTTTTTTAAACACATGCAACAGTAAGCTTCCATTAATATCAACTATGGTGCACTTTTACCTCAGGTCAGGAACTTGGGCGATACGAGGAAGGGCAATGAGAAGGGAAAATGCATCCTGGCTGGTGAGAGAGACCTTCCAAAGGGGTCACGTGATCCCTGAGCGACCAAGGGACCAAAGTAGAGATAGATGCTAGCTTTACAGGTTCCCTGTTTTGTTTTTTTTTTTAAAGCATGTATTTATATTTATTTTGATGCTTAAAAAGACTTCACTTTCTAGTTTTCTCTACCTCTAAACCCTCACTCAAGAAAGCTATTGTTTTATGAGATGGCTGTGTTGTTGAACAATATGAACTGTGAATTACTACCATATTGCTCCCAATGCAGGCTGAGAGCACCAAGGTAGATTCTAGACTATGATTTCCTGTAACTGCACTGCCAGCCTAGCGTTGGACATAATGCACTGATCTCCACCCTGGAGGATCTGATACCTTTCCTCTTTGCCCTTTTCTTCCAAGGGTATGACACGACAGAATTCAAAATGAGGATAGAAGGCTGCATGGATTTTCTGTGTGACATTTGAGCTGTTCCTTCCCTTGCATTCTTAGTGCTCATGAGCATGTCATAAAATCTTAAAGAAGTGAAGGAGGAGGAGGAGGAAGAAGAGGAGGAGGAAGAAGAGGAGGAAGAAGAAGAGGAGGAAGAAGAGGAGGAGGAAGAAGAGGAGGAGGAGGACAAGGAGGAAGAGGAGGAGGAGGACAAGGAGGAGCAGGAGGCAGCCAGGTGGGGGGTGGGGGAGGAGATGTAGCTGAAAGCAGCAGTAATATGACCCAGTGGGTTAAGAGATTGTAGAGCAAGTATGAAGATTGAGTTCACACTCTTAGGCCCCATGTAAAAGGGCAGTGTGCCCTTTGACTCTAATACTGAGGGAGCAGAGACAGGCAGATCTCCAGTGCTGTGGTCAGTTTATTCTCATAGTGAAGAGATACAAGTTCAGTGAGAGACCCTTTCTCAAAATGTAAGGTGTCAATCAGTAGAAGACATTCAACATAGATTTCTGACCTTCACATACACATATATGTACACAGGCATATACATTAACACACAAAAACATACGTTCTCCCTCTTTTTCACACGCACGTGCATGCACACACACACACACACACACAGAGAGAGAGAGAGAGAGAGAGAGAGAGAGAGAGCAAGAGAGAGAGAGAGAGAGATTGAGATTTCAGATTGCTTGGTTAAAAAAGTCACCAAGCAAGCTGAATAAAAGATATGAGACAGGTATGATGGTGTATAATCCCATTACTCAGGAGGCTGCATACTAGAGATCAGCATCGTGTACATATTGAATGTGATGACAACCTGGGCTACCTAGTCAGACTGGCTCTCAACAACAATCACCAAAGGGGAGATTGCACAGTTTGTGTTTTCACAGCTTCGCACTCCTGCAGTAGTTATCCACTGAATCTCTAAAGTAGTCCAAGCACTGGTTTAAAAAAAACAAAAACAATAAATGAAGGCAGGAAAGACTAGAAAAGTTATCAAAGAGTTCATCAAGCCAAGGGTGTGGTCAGAACTCTGTTAACTGCCTTATGCCCTATGTGGCAGAATTGGTAAATGAGCCAAGGTCATTTCTGGATCGTATTCTGTAGAACTACCAATCCAGGCTGTACCACCTCACTGGCTAATTATCCAAGGTGTCTCCCCACTTCCCATAATTCTTTAAACCAAAATAAGATGGTGAGAAGCTAGATGCATGAAACCAATGAGTGGATCTCAGAAGTAGTATGGTGGGAGGAGGGGTGGCTTTCTAGTGATTCTGCTGGAGTCTCTCCCTCCTGTACCTCTCACTTCCTCTGGGACCTTAGCCATTGTAACTAGCCATGTTTCAATGTTCTCATTTCCAGGGCAGGGTGGCATCCCCTCCTGAAGTCTCCTAATACATGACTCCAGGCAAGTGCTCTCTTTAAAGAATATCATAAGGAGATAGGACAGGCTGCAAAATCAAGACTACAGTTTGAATGAAGTAAAAGTTTTTCTGGCAAAACACAAAGCTGGAGAGTCCAGAATGTCTCTGTATAAACAATGTTACTTGGTCCTGCTGACTGGACCAGATAGGACTTGAGTTATTCACATACTTCCTAGAATCCTTGAGGGTTTTTAATCTATATTCATCTAATTATGCATGTGTATATATCTACTTGTGTGTGGGTGTGTCAAATGGAAAACCAGTGAGCCCATAGGCATCAGATGCACTTAGGAGGGTTACAGGAAGGCCATCTGACATGGATAGGTGCTGGGAACCACACTCTAGTCCTCTGCAGAAGCAATGCATGTTCTTAACCAATGAGCTGCCTCCCAACCCCTGGGGCTTTTGGGGTTTTCTGAGCCAGGAGTTTGTTACTAGCTATCCTATCCCTGTGTTCCCTTTCATCTTCAAGCCCCTTTGTGACTAAATTTAAGGCATCTTTTATAAGTACTATTTTACCTTCTGTCATAATTAATATAAAACATCTCAGTATCAAGCTATAAGCACTTTGTCTCTTCACTTCTGACTGCTTTTGTAGTATACACAGAATTCAAGGAAGAGTGTTAAACAGAACTCATAAAATTACCATTTCTCATAACATATATAGATTTAAACATATATCTTAATCAATGCTTGTCTTACTTAGGGTTTCTATTGCTTCAGTGAAACATCATGACCAAAAAGAAAATCGGGGAGCAAGAGGTTTAATCAGCTTATCTTTCCGCATTGCTGTTCATCACCAAAGGAAATTATGACAGGATTTCAAGTAGGAAAGGATCCTGGAAGCAGGAGCTGATGCAGAGGCCACAGAGGAGCGTTGCCTGCCTCCTTGCTTCACATGGCTTGCTCACCCTGCTTTCTTCAGAGAACCCAGGACCACCGGCCTAGGGATGGCCCCACGCACAGTGGCCTGAGCATCCTCCATTGATCACTAATTAAGAAAATGGAAGGATACATGTTCTACTATGTTCATAGCAGCCCTATTTATAATTGCCAGAAGTTGGAAAGAACCCAGGTATCCCTCAACAGAAGAGTGGATGCAAAAAATGTGGTATATATATACAATGGAGTACTATTCAGCCATTAGAAAAATGAATTCATGAAATTCTTAGGCAAATGGATGGAGCTAGAGAACATCATACTAAGTGAGGTGACCCAGACTCAAAAGATGAATCATGGTATGCACTCACTAATAAGTGGATATTAACCTAGAAAACTGGAATACCCAAAACATAATCCACACATCAAATGAGGTGCAAGAGAACGGAGGAGTGGCCCCTTGTTCTGGAAAGACTCAGTGAAGCAGTATAGAACAAAATCAGAACAGGAAAGTGGGAAGGGGTGGGTGGGAAAACAGGGGGAGGGAAGGGGACTAATGGGAATTTCAGGGAGTGGGGGTCCAGAAAAGGGGAAATCATTTGAAATGTAAATAAATATATCAATAAATTAAAAAAAAAAGAATTGACAAATGGGACCTCATAAAATTACAACGTTTCTTTAAGCCAAAGGACACCATCAAAAGGACAAAAAAAAAAAAAAAAAAGAAAGAAAGAAAGAAAAAAGAAAATGCCTTGCAGCTGGGTCGCATGGGAGCATCTCCTCACCTGAGGCTTCTCCTTGTCTGATGACTCCAGCTTGTGCCCAGTTGACACACAAAACCAGCCAATGCAATGTTTATCATTATTTTAACTATGTGGTTCACAAGCAATGAATGTAACATCTGTCCTCTGTCGTGACTATGATTTGCCAGAATTTTTCCTCTCCAACTCTTTGTTTCAGACAAAGAGTTACTTATCATTGAAAGCAAATAGGTTTATGAACACCGTGTCCTACTGTATATACAAAGTATAATATTTAATAAAAATGGCTTCTAGAAACTAGTTCTTGAGTGAAAATATAAAGGTGAGTTTTCTACAAAAGAAAAAAAAATTGCAGTGGAGGTCCTTAGCATTTCTGGCAACTTATTAGGCTTGATGTTATCTTTGGTACCACCTGTTCCATGGTCTGGGGAGAACATCAAGGCATAGCCTTGAGTTTGCTGAGCATGACATGTAGGCTCAAGGCCCATGGCTGACAGATCTCTATCTTCAAAGCCAGTGTTGGTCCAGGGCATTTTCCCCCTGCACATTAAGAAACAACCAGGATGCACAAACAGCAGAGACTGAGCACAAAAACAGAGGGTGTCAGAGCAATTCTCTCCCCACACTCACACTCAGATCTTGGACAGCTCAGGAAGCCCTTGACCTTAGATGTTCCTGTGCGTTCTGAACAGAGCCTCCCAGCTCTCCAAGGATTTACCACTGGGGAATATTTGGTAGAGAAGACAGACTCCAATGAGCCCTCAGAGCCATGTATAAATATGCCAGCGAAGCCCTTAGGAAAATAGCTATAGAAAATAGGATTGGAACCCAAATCACATCTGTCCCAGAGCCCTTCCAAACACCTGGGTCCCAAGGACAATGACCTCCACTGAGATGCCCAAGAGCCTTGACAAGCACTCACAAGGACGCTTCACAAAGCTTTGTTTATTATCGCTCTGCTCTTCCTCTGCCCTGGGTGGTCATAGGTTACCTCTGGGATTGAGCAACAGGTGGGCAGGAGAGGATACCCAGTAGCTCTGCTCTGCAAGTGAAGGCAGAGAGCACTGTGGAGAAGCAGCCATTTTTGGCCACCAGGAAAGTCCAGTGCAAGACTAAAGCATCATCTGACAGGGAAAAGGCAGAGGGCTTCAAGCAGCTCAAAACCAGGACTGCTAGAGAGCTGCTGGCCTCTCCTGGGTGGAATGAGGGTATCTTATCCTCAGTGAGATATAAATTACTCAGCACAATTTCTCTTGGAAATACTTGTAAAGTACCTCTTCCTGAATTTCCTGTCTCCAGCACCACCCTACTCTGGTCTCATCCACTTCAGTCATTGTTGCTGGTGTGCCTGCCTGTTGGCTTTCATGACAAGAGTTGCTTGGTGGCTTCCTCTCTCTACAGCAAAGCCTTCAAGAGTTTTATTGCTTATGAAATCTACAATTCTAAGCCTGACATTACCTACCTTATGTTGATGCCAACTGCTTTTTTTCAAGTTTTAATTGTATAATCTGTTAAAGTCAGTACAATAATTTGCTACATCTACACATGTATAGTGACCAAATCAGAGTACTTTACATTTTTTATAACTCTTTAACCATTGTAAATCCTTTTGATGGGCTCTTAATAATTTTATTTAGTTTGTAAGTACAATGTGGCACATCATTGCAAACATACATTATGTACTGAACAAAACAAATTAATCAGCATTCCCTTTTTTCTTTTTTTCTTTTCCTCCAGGCAGGATCTTACTATGTAACCCAGACTGGCCTGGAACACCCTATGTCACCCAGGCTGATTTGAAACTCAAAACTCACAATCCTTCTGCCTCAGCTCCCCAAGTGCATTTTTAAGAAATTGAGAAGTGGAAATTCAATGTACCAATCCATGTCACCATATCTCATGAACTCCTTTTTGTTTATGCTTATTCTCCCTAAACTACATCACAGAGAGCTATTCAGAAGTTGTACACTGATTTCCTCTTCCCTACTTGGAATCCCAAAACAGAAAGGGAGTGGGGGGAAGGACCACAGTTTCCAAGGAGAAAGCTTCATCTGGGCATTAATGTCTATTAATGGCTCTAAAAACCTGAGGCAAATCAAACTCCAAAACTAGAGGGTATATTTTGGGGGGGCTCAGCTGTAATTAACTTGGACGAAAATGGCACGATTTTCTCACAAAAATATGTTCACAGCTTTGGCTCATTCCCTTGAGATTGAGCTCTAGGACTCAACTAATGAGTCTATTAGAATTAATTAGCCTAATGTAAAATTATTTACTAATCTAGAGATGATCTCAAAGTAGAGAAGATCCCCAGGGAGGGAGTGGCTCCTGTGCAGAGAGACTGTCCAGCTGCTTTGCTTCCCTGGGAAGGTCTGTTCTCACAGGACTAGTACCAGAGCATCTAGACAATGTCACCTGGAATGAGATCACTGAGTAGGCTGACAAAATGAAATGTCCTTTCCCCCTTCCCTCTATAGCCCTCACCTGTGAAAGGAGTTCTGTAATTCTGTCAATCATCTTGAAGCAGAATGACCTTCAACACATTGGACCCAGAGAATGCATCTTTCTGCTCTCCATTCCGTGACTTGGCAATGCCAACCCATTGGCTGACTTTTGAGGGGGGAAATGCAAAACAGCAACTGTTTGTTGGAGGAAACAGCCATGGAAATTCTGCCCTTTATGCTTTGATCAGGACAAGCACATATTTGCATCCCAAGAGATGCCTGAGGGGGCTTTTTGTGCCTGCAAAGATCATCCAGGGTCATTACAAACAAACCTGGTGTCTGGCACAGGCTCTGAGAAGGCAGAATCTGCAGATTCTGTCCCTGAAGTTGTCCTTCAACAAACTACTTCATTCCTGCCCTAGGAGAAGGCCATCTGCTGATGGCTGCATTACTGTGAGTACCACAAAGCAGGGTAAGAGAGTTCCTACCATAGAAGACATCACAGCCTAATGGGATGGCCAGCTCTGCAAACAAACACATCTATAGCTTAGCTCTTGGGGACATGACTGGAGGTTGAAATGACTAAGAAAGGCTTCCCAAGAGAAGTGCCACTGATGCCAGAGGTAGAAAGAGCTCAGAGAAGCAGAATAGTGTGAAAACCCAACCAGGGGCGATTGCAAAACAGTATGGAAGCTTCTTGTTCAATGACAGGAAGGAATCTCCAAGAAACTATATGAAAAGGAAGAATGCAGAACTGGCCATATGTATTAGTTTGCATTCTATTGCTGTGACCAAGAGCAATATTGGGGGGAAAGGGATTTATTTGTTTTACAGGTTGCAGTCCATTATCCAAGGCAGAGGCAGGAACCACAGAGGAAAGCTGCTTACTGACTTGCTTTCTCCTGGATTGCTTAGCTTGCTTTCTTATATGGTGGAGCACCATGAGCCTAGGCACCGCAATGCCCACAATAAACTGTGCCCTTCTCCATCAATCACTAATCAAGTAACCACCCGCAGACTCGACCACAGTCCAGTCTGATGAAGGATATTCTTCAACTGGGGTCCCCTTTTCCCAGGTCATTCTAATTGTGTCATATTGATAAAAAGTAAAAATAAAATATAAACTAGCCAGCATAGTATATACTGTATGCTAGCACTGGAGTGGGAAAAGAGAGAACATTTTCTTCCATATTCATATGAAAGGTTGCTGATGACATTGATTTGTCCTGGGAGAGAGGGAGTGGTCTTCTGGGGCACAGGGCTAGAAGAAAGGCATTTCACAAGTATTTCACACTATTTCCTTCTGTGTCTTTTGAATTCTGAAATGTGAATAAAAAAAATAGACACAGAGAAATGGAGTGGAATGGGGATTAGAATGCTCATGGCATATTTTATAAACCACAGCAGCTGAAACAAAAGGATTATTCCAGAAAGATCTGGAAGAGTTATTAAATAGAATAGGGAAATGTTTTCACAAGATCACAATTTCCCTTCAAGGGCTACTGCAAGCAGAGTGTGGACATGGGTATGGTGCCAGGAAACATTGGGGATACTTAGAAAGAAGGAAGGCTAAGAAGGCTACCGCAGCAGACCAAACATGGCTTCCAGATGTGGTTTCCTGCAGAGATGAGGGTGTTTGAGTTGCTTTTCTTTTCTGTATGCGACTCTCCTACTAACCTAACCCTCACATATCTCCAGAAGCTAAGCCAAGCCTTTGTTCACTCAAACTCTGAGGGGCATGAGAGAGCCTTCTCAATAAGAGTACACGTCTCTGCATTATCTTCTCATGTTTATACAGAGGCCATCCACGCATCTTGGAGGAAGCAACACTACTAACATGGTCCAGGTCAAATCCAATTCCCCTGACATCCTACACCGTTCTTCTTGGAGAGCTGAGTGCACCTGTGCAGAGGTGACCAGGAGCATGAACCAAATCACTCCTATGCCCATAAAGATGTGGCTCAAACTGGTGGCCCATAGTCCCAGGCTGCCACTCAGTTCTGCTGAGTCCTGACTTAAAAGGTCATGGGAGGTCTCTGGGCCACATCAAACTTTCCCAGCATGGTGTCTTGCTGAGTTTCAAAACTGAGACTACCAATAGAGCCTCAAATAGTTTCCATATCCGGAAATAGCCAGTGGCAATTAAGTTTCCTCTTCCTCCTCTGAGGAATCCTTTTGTTTTTCTCATCTGTGGGGACTAATCTTCCAGTGGTTCTAGCAAATGAAAATCCAAGAGAGGCTGAAAATATCTACAAACTGACCCTACAGCAATCACCAGAGCCCTTTGCCTGGCACCAGCTTCTCAAACTGAGCCAGGAGCATGGCCCACAGCCAGACTTCTGCAGCTTGCCCTGCCCTGAGGACATTCGACCTCTCACTTCCACTTTGCCCCCACACAAAGAGTGATGTGGTAGTACATTCCCTTTGTCCCAGATTCTCCCTCTCTGGGAGTATTTCAAGGAGGCTGGACTTTTAATCACCTTTTGAGAAAGAGGAGTCTTGCCTGAGCCACTTCTAGATCCTGACATTAACTCTTATTAGGGCAGGAAAGGAAGTTCTTGAGAGAGGAGCGGAGGACAGCTAGCACAGACCCCCTAACTCCCTCTCACATTTAAAATCAAGCCAGATACAGAGGGCCGCAGTGGCTTAGAGAACGCTTCTGTTGAAAACAAAACACATTGTGTGAATCTGATGAAAAAAAAAAATACTCTCTCCTGCAGCATCCAAGACTTTGCTAAAATGTATGTTCAATCTTACTTTTGAATTGGGATGCTAAATAGGTTTGCTGACTTTAGAGTTGCCTGTGGTTTTAAATAATTTCAACTCCTTTGAAAAGTTGGATTGCTGAGTCTGGGACTTAAAGACTGACAAGGAAGGAGGAGGAGGTTGGTGAATGGGGTTATTTCAGCAGAGTCAAAGAGAGGGGAGTCATCATTTGGGGGTCTACCTGACTACTACAGAAAAGGAACCGCTGTTTCCACCAGCTACACAGGAGTCACTGGCCCATCTCTGCAAATAACTTTATAGCCAGTATATACAAACTACACAGGCTGACAGGGGAGGGGAAGGCTCCCTAACTTATCAAGAACTATCTAGATAAAGACAACCAGATGAAGAAGGAAGAGATGTTGTGCATATTTACAAGGCAAAGGTCCGAATGCATAGCACAATAGGACAATATTTGAGAAAGGGAAACTTTCTTAGGGTATGATATTTGTTATGAGTGAATAAAATTTAGCAATGGGCTGAGCTATCACAAGCTAGGCTAGGCTCTCAAGACACACTAGAACAGTACAAAGAAGTCTTTCTTCACAGCAAATCTTGTTGCCATGTTCTGGTTTCTCTTTTGTACTTGCTTTTATTTACTCATTTTTGTTTAATACATACATTTGCCTTGGTCTTCCCATGATAAACAGCTACATTTTTAATGTAAATGCTGATTTGTTATTTGCTGGTTGTTCTTAATTTTCAAGTCTCTGTCTGTACTAAGGGTGCTCTGTACGTGGGTCTGGTCAAGGTGGTCAAGAATAGATAGGAAAGCAAACAGACTATGCATGGGTAGGAACACCCCAGGCTGCTAGTTATTTCTCTTTTTCTATCAGATCTACCTACCACTAAAGCAAGCATGTAAAGGTGCCACCTATTTATTATTCTAGCTATTGTTAATAATCACTTTGTGGTCTAGGTGAGCATAGTTTTCTTCTAATAAGGAAGGCATTGGAAACCTATGATGGCACAGTTGTGTGTGCATTTCAGAGCCAGTGAAAGCAAAGAGACTATCTCTGCTTGGTTAACACTAGAAGCTCAGGACAAGATAGGGAGCATCCCTGAGTGGTGAGGACCGGAAAGAGATAGGAGAATGAAGCAGTAGGGATGGAAGAAGAGAGAGAGAAAAGTGTGCCACGCAGCCCTGAGCTGCAAGGAGCTCAGTCTGCTACAGTGTTTATGAGGTAGGCCGGCAGCAGTTGGTGATAAATAGTGCTAGGCATGGGGCAGTGGCCAGACAAGAGCCATGAGAGGAAGTATATGCTTTGTCTTGTAGGCAACTGAGAGTCTTAGAGGATGACAAGCAAGACAGAGTCAGGTCAGCTTCTCATGCTAGGGCAGCCACCACTAAATGATGAGGGCCATGCTAATTAAGGTTATGGGCACCTATACAAGGCAATGCGTAATGAAGAGCCTAGCTGTGCTTCTGTCAGTTGGGGGAGAAATGGACAAGCTTCTGAAAATACTCAGGAGCCTGGGATGAGATGATAGAATTTGATGACAGATGTCCACAGGGCGGGGTGTGGATGAGATGAATAATCTTCAGGCTTATTTTCTATCTTAATTTCACATCATAGCTTTGGGGAACAACTCTGAGATGAAGCTTTTCCTATCTCTGCATCAAATTCTGCTCCATATCGGTCACAGATCTACACAACCACAAATTCATTTCAGGACATCAAAGTCAAAAGCCAATATTTATTGGTTGTAAATACCCAGGACCCGACACACTCTCCAGTTGTCCTCTGAGAGTTGGTCCAAGCACATTTCTTGCAGACTCATTATTTTCTGCAAGAAAGGCCAGATGGCGGGAAGGTCAGATGGAAAGATACTGAAGATAAAGGGAGGCAGGTCTCCATGGTGCTGGAGCTTTGACATTTGAGACTGCACAGTGGGCATGTGCTTCCTTCCAAGACCACATCACATAGAAGAGCCTGGAGGATTCTGGGTCTCAGTAGTATGCAGGAGCTGATGCTCCGGACAAAGATCCAATGCTTCATGGCTATCGACAGGTTTCTGATGTTCCCGGGGGCATTCTGCTTCATCCTCCAGCCTACCCTTGTCACTATACGAATATGTTAACAGACATCCTAGTACTTTGAATAACATGATTGCCATGTGAGTGGATGTTTCAGAAATGTTCTCTTGGTTTTTAGTTGTTGGAATTGTTGTTCTATAGTTATTCTGTCTCTTGGTACCCCTTGCAAGAGAATGCAGCATGTTCTCTAATAGATCCTGCAGACCTCAAAAGGGAAATGGATGATTTCACTTTTTAAAAAACATTTTCTAATATATTATACCCCCACCACAGTTTCCTTTTCCTTCCCTCCCCATCTCTCCTCCACTCCTTAACCTTGCTTCTCCCCCAGATCCACTCCCCCTCCATATCCTATCAGAAAAGAGCAGGTCTCCTGGGGCCATCAACCAAATCCAGCATAACAAGACCAGGCATATGGAAAGGATCCTACAGGTAGGTAAGAGAGTCAGGGACAGCCCCAACTCCCACTGTTAGGATTTCCACAAGAATACCAAGCTACTCAGTCATAGCACATATGCAGAGAACCTAGGTCAGACCCCTACAGGCTCCCTGACCTCTGTTAGCTCCCATGAATCCTGGGCAGTTGCTGGCATGTCCTGTGTTCTCATGGTGTCCCTACCCACTCCACTTTCTCCAGTTTCACCGTCTTTACACCCACCTCCTCCTCTAGCCATCTATTTTTTTCTTTCATTCCCCCATCTTACCTTAAATGACACAGATAAATAAACCTATAACAACTACCTGTGCTTAGAAACTTTTAGAGCCAGTAGCACCAAATAAAATAAGTCCTCTCATTTCTGTAGAGGAAACAGGAGCAGGCAGGTTCAAGTTGGAGGGGAACATTACTAGCATATTCATGGAAGTCGATGAGGAGGAAAGCACATTGCCCCCTCAACCTCAGCTTTCAGTCTTTTTCCCAAGGTTTAGAAAATAATGGACAAATCAGCAGGAGAATTAACTGCAAAAAAAATCCCGTCTTAACCTTTGAAAATAGAATTTATTCAATCCAACATATTATGGAAAGCCCAGCATAGAAGGAGGATTAGGTAACTAAGGCTCCCTCAGGGCAAGAACAGGACAAACTGAGCATACTTCCTGGGATCAGTCCCTCCTCTGTCCCTCGGGTGGAGATGTTTGCAGCCATGACAGAGAAATGCAAAGATCCCATCTGAGTTGCAAAAAAGGTGAATGAGTAAGACTACAGCCCTTTGTCTTCTGGGAGACCATGGTAGTTGGGGCCCAAGCTGTGCTCATTTGTAAAGCTCCCCAGGAGAGGAAAAGGGATGAAAGACAAAGGCTTCAGAAACTTCCCAAAAGCCAGAGACATGACCAGACACTGACAGTGATCTGTCTGCAGTGTTCATAGCACTGTCACTGTGGAGCAAACAAGAGCCTATGATCCACAAAGGACAATGGCATCTGTCTAGAAAAAAAAAAAATCTTAGGGCTTTTTTTCCTATATACCCTTGATAGAGCTGTGTAGAGACAGACAGCTCAACATCTGGTTCTTCTCCCAGTGGCTGCCAAACCTGCTGAAGGTTTACTCATGGACCAAATGGCTTCATAGGGACACAAAAGGAAGAAAGTGGGTAAGAAAAAGGAGAAAGACCAAAGACAGAGGCAAATCTAAATACACCGTTATCTGCTAGGATTGGGTTAGGCAGTTGATTTTCTTGATCCAAAATGGTACCCATAGGGGAAACACAACACCCAGTCTCACCGTTTGCTACAGATGTTCTCTCTGGACGGCAATGATCAGTGATGACTTTGTCTTTTTCTTGTTTGTTTATTCAACAGGACCATCTTGCATAGGCCCTGGGCATGTGCTAGGTGATCTACAGCTATGAACACAACTACGCCCACCTGACTTTGAGGTGGTAACCATTAGTAACATTCTGCCATCAAGAAGTGCAATCCAGGGCAAGCAGTGAGGGTCTCAGGGAGGATGCCTATGTCATGCCCCTCTCTTCAGCTCGCCTCAAGTTCATTCCCAGTGTATTATGTCACTGCCTGAAAAGAACTAAGCAATCCATAAAAATCCAAAAACTAAGCAATCCTCCTTCAAGCACTAGACTAGATATCAAAGAGACACAAATAACCCTCTCTTAGCAGGAGCTTTGATGCTCCATAAGAGGTTCCTCACTGAGTAACCAGGATTCTTGTGCATAACTCCCCAGGTCTGGCAAATTCCAGTCATCTACAAGCAATCCAGGGATGCTATGCCAGTCAAGGGCATCCCTACCTGAACCGATTCCTAGCCTTCCTCTGTTACAATCATTCTTCCTTGCTTCACCACTCAACCCTCATATTGGCACAGGAAAGACCAGCACAGGTCATCTGTTTGGCATAGCACCAGCTCTAATAGGACATAAAACAGAAGGGTCTTTGGTTTGATGAACCTATTCTCTGAGCCTATCTCTGGGCATTGGATGGGCAAATCAGGAGCAGAGTCTTTGTATCTTCAAGATGAGACCCAGTCTGACTTCTAATGCCAGGTAGTTCCCCCTGCCCAGAAAAAGAAATCATATCACATGTGTGATCATCGGCCTCCCTGGAAAGGCAGAGGGTAGAAAGTGTAGAACAGCCATGCGGGACTTTCAAAGAGCTTGAAATCCCATTAAAGTGAAAAAAATGAAAAATCCTGTTAAAAATGAAAAAAAAAAAGAGGTGCTGATGACAAGTAGAACTTGTTACCTTCTGAATTTTAATTTTCTGACCTCCAGGGTCATCTTTTTGCCCTAAATTCATGATTTCGTTATTTCAATGCCTGAGTAATAGCTCTTCCTGTGTGTGTATATGCATATATATATAATACACACACACACACACACACACACACAATTTCTTTGCCCATTCATACAACATCAAATATGCACGTTGATTCCTCCACCATAGTGACTTCACTATTTTCTTTACTTTTGGTGTAAAGAAACTTCAAAAGTATGAAGTACACATGTATCTTTGATATGCTAATGTACCTTTCCATTGGCTATAAATCTAGCAGACAATGAATGGCTGGAACATGTGCTTCTCTGTCTTGTTTTGGGGGGAATTTCCTAAATATTCTCTATAATGTCTGTAGTGATTTGTATTGTCAGCAACAGAACATATCCCCCGCCCCCCGCACTTTGTCAGCATCCTCACTAGCACTGGCTTTTACAAATATTATTTTTTATTCTTATTAAGATGTTATTGACTTTTTTTTGTATTTCCTCTAATGTTTTTTTTTGATATAATTTTTTTATTTACATTTCAAGTGATTTCCCCTTTTCTAGCCCCCCACTCCCCGAAAGTCCCATAAGCCCCTTTCTCTTGCCCTGTCTTCCCACCCACCCCTTCCCACTTCCCCGTTCTGGTTTGGCTGAATATTGCTTCACTGAGTCTTTCCAGAACAAGGGGCCACTCCTCCTTTCTTCTTGTACCTCATTCGATGTGTGGATTATGTTTTGGGTATTCCAGTTTTCTAGGTTAATATCCACGTATTAGTGAGTGCATACCATGATTCACCTTTTGAGTCTGGGTTACCTCACTTAGTATGATGTTCTCTAGCTCCATCCATTTGCTTAAGAATTTCATGAATTCATTGTTTCTAATGGCTGAATAGTACTCCATTGTGTAGATATACCACATTTTTTGCATCCACTCTTCTGTTGAGGGATACCTGGGTTCTTTCCAGCATCTGGCAATTATAAATAGGGCTGCTATGAACATAGTAGAGCATGTATCCTTATTACATGGTGGGGAATCCTCTGGGTATATGTCCAGGAGTGGTATAGCAGGATCTTCTGGAAGTGAGGTGCCCAGTTTTCTGAGGAACCGCCAGACTGCTTTCCAGAGTGGTTGTACCAATTTGCAACCCCACCAGCAGTGGAGGAGTGTTCCTCTTTCTCCACACCCTCTCCAACACCTGCTGTCTCCTGAATTTTTAATCTTAGCCATTCTGACTGGTGTAAGGTGAAATCTCAGGGTTGTTTTGATTTGCATTTCCCTAATGACTAATGAAGTTGAGCATTTTTTAAGATGCTTCTCTGCCATCCGAAGTTCTTCAGGTGAGAATTCTTTGTTTAACTCTGTACCCCATTTTTAATAGGGCTGTTTGGTTTTCTGGAGTCTAACTTCTTGAGTTCTTTATATATATTGGATATTAGCCCTCTATCTGATGTAGGATTGGTGAAGATCTTTTCCCAATTGATACATGTCATTCTAACAGGTGTGAGATCACATTCTGGTTTGGGTTTTCACTTCCCTGGTTATAAACAATGCAGGACATTTTTTTTTCTTTTTCTTTTCTTTTTTTTTTTTTTTTACCATTTATATGTGTTCTTTTGAAAATAAATAAATAGGGTATTCGCAACTTTGTCTTCTCTATTTTAGGTCAGTGATTCTCAACCCCGTGGGTCATGACCCTTTAGGAGGTCAAGTGAGCCTTTTATAGGGGTCACCTAAGACCACCAGCAAACAGATATTTACATTACAATCCCTACCATAATAAGGTAGCAATGAAAGTAATTTTATGAGCAGTGGTCAACCCCAACATGAGGAACTGTGTCATAGGGTTGTAGTATTAGGGAGGTTGAGAACCATTGGTGTAGAGAAACTTACACTGAGACCTGGCATTTCCCTGGGAAGAAGCATAAACCTGTGGCACGGCATGTATGGGCCATTACCTTAGTGCATGGTCCTTCAAGACAGGGGAAAGAATTGAGACTTTATAGGTCTCCTAAGAAAAACATGTACCTTTCCTAAAAAGGGAAGCAGGGGGGGACACTTAGCAGAGGTGTCTATCTGCTATTCCCTGCTCCTTTTTTAGGAGACCCAATGAAGAGACAGTAGGAATTTGAAATCCTTAGGGAGGGGTAACCGAAGAGGAATTTTTTATCTTCCACTGTTATGAACCCAATTAGATGTATTTTGAGGAAAGGGTGTGTGTATATTAGATTTTAATTAAGTAGTGTTAATTATAATCTATGAGATGTGCTTACTGCTTATCAGATAATTATGAGAAAGCAGATTTGGCTGCTGGCTTGTGACTAATTAAGTGGAATTAGGAATGATAATTATAGATTTCGTTTGGTTTGCATTCACTTGAAAGGGGGCAAATCTGCCTAGGCCAGGGTAGAGAGGTCTAAGGGACAGGATCCTAGTACACCTGGAGACTGCTCCAGCTTCGAAGACTTGGAAAGGGCGGAAGGCTGGTGGGCACAGCCATCTGATATGGGCAATCCACCTCCCTCATGTGCACAGTCTCCCACAGCTGGATCCTCCCTCCAGGATTCCATCAAGGTCTGGCTTAGTGAAGAATATGTTTAACCATGGGTGAGAGACCTTAGTGATCTAAGGTCGCCAGGCTTGGGAGACTGTGGTGTCTCTGTATCTCTCTCTCAAGCTACCTGTCTTTTAGAACTTTCAGAAGACAAATGACAAACCTATAATTGGTGTCCAGGCTATACTTCTTTCAAAAGGCCATTTGGCCCAACTTAAACTCTAGACAAACTACAAAAAAATAATTTCTTGCCTCGAGTTTCCGTTTGATGCACTATTCTGACATTTCAATTACATGTTTCCTCATTTAACACTTGCTTCTGAGCAGCCTTTAGTATTAGAGTCTGGATTTCTTGAAAGCACGTGTTGTAACCATTTTTCTTCCTCTATGTTTTTTTTTCTTTCTGTGTATGCTTGCTGGCTGATGAACACCCCCTGGAGCTACAGCACCTGAGATGCCAGAGTTAAGGGAAAAGAAGTCACCCTATCTTAATTGATCCCAGGTTGTCACTTTGTAGCAGTGTTATCTTGGGCAAATCACTTACCCAGCCTATGCCTGCGGTTGTTTTATAGCTTCTAAAGAAATCAGTTAAAACAGTAACAGTAGCAGCAGTCACTGTAAAGAATGCAAAGGATTAAATAAAATAACAGAACCTAGCATGGTGCTGAGCCTACAGCCAATGCTCAGAAAATTAGTGTTTCCCCTCTGGCCCATGAACTCCTGACACCTGAACCATGTGGGAAATGCAGCTGTGTCCTGTTCCTGAGCCTTGAACCAGCAAGCAGAGCCTAAGTATGTCATTCCAAAGCACTGTCCATATAATCTCACACACTGTGACCACCAGAATTAGGATAGCAAACCTCGGCGCATTCTCCACACCCCCTTCCTCAGCTTGAGTCATCACAGGCAGCTGAGAGCAAATGTGCAGGCACACTCAGCAGAGTCACACAGTCAGGATCACATGCAGCAGCACAGTTAGGTGAGAGTAACTGTACAGGCTAAATCTGCACTTCACTAATCCCATTTTACATGGGTTAGTATGAGGGCCAGAACTTTCATGTACAGACTGCTGTGTACAGATGTGCCCCCCAGAAAAACAGGACCTGAGGAGCTTTCCCTGAGGCTGAGACAAAGTGAGTGTTCTCCAGTGTTCTGCAGCAACTCAAGGGTCACATGATAACCCTCTCACTGTCAGACTGCTCAGTATGTCCTGGAAGATTCTCACACACTGAGATCATATGCTGAGGACATATACACACACACAAACACACACATGCCAGTGGATTGAATGTGCTCATTAAATTAATACAACTTGTGGGCTGATATATGTTTGTCTTAGCTTGTCATACCCATGTCCAAAGCCACCCTAGTCATCTCTAGTGCTATATTCTGGCCAACAATATATATACATATGCCTTCTTGGTACCTCCTGCTTTCACTTCAAAATTAAGGAGTCAGGAAAGTCTCAAAGGGCACTATTCTGACTTAGGCAATGTCTGCACACTCACCCTTATCCTATACAGTGGGACCCAGGGCACTTTAGAGCAGGTGTGGGTGAACATGAGGCCTTTCTTTCCCTACCTTTGATCATTTGCTCTCAGGCCCAACCACTTGTGTTTAGGGCTGGCTGAAGCTGGCTGTGTTTAGCCCTGAGGTTAATTCTGCTGATCTGTTCTGATCCTAGAAAATGGACTCTGTTGTCATTGTCTTCACATTACAGGTAGAACTGAAGGTCAAATGATGGTGCTTACCCTCGTTTGTGTGGGCTGATCTGAAGAACCAGGACTTTCTGTCCACCACCAGACACAAGAATGTCTAAAGAACACCTTGCACTCTGAATGCCTTCTGCTTTCCTGAGCTCTGAGAGAGATGACCTGGCAGGTGGCTATGGTGTGGCTCTGGTGCTTTCTGTGGACTGCTGCCTGCTGAATGGCTACCCTTCCCTTGATGTAACTTAGGAGTTCCCAGATTTACCTGTTCTAATACAATCTCAGTTCACAGATATAAAATTTCAGGTATTGTCTGCAAAGTTCATGTCATTGATGTTCTTGTTGGCCCCTTCTCTACCATCAAGTCCTTAACTTCTTCTCCTGCACAGTTCTGCATCTATCCCAACTCCTCCAGCATCTCACATTGCTGTTCGGAGGATAACACTACATTTGTCAATTTAGAAATATTGCCATCTAGCATGGAGCTTGATCTGTAGCAAAAGTAATACGACAGGGTGGAAGTGTTTGGACTCTATATGACCTGCTTAGGCTGAGAGTATGAATAAAAAGCATGAACCATTGCACCTTGCTGAGAAATTTCTTACATGGCTTACTATTAAGAATACAGAGTTTATGCCTACACATATATGGGGCTCCACCCAGGCCTTTGAATACACTGGTGACAAGAACAGTGGTTAGTAATTATAAAAGTGGGAAACCATATACAGATTGAAGTGTGGCACTTATTTGAGGCCAGGACTCATTGTAAAGCAGATTCAATTCTAGAAATTTCCATTGAGCTGTTTCTATATGTAGACATTCACAAGGCTGCCTCTTCTTAGGTGATTTCATGCTTATCAAATATGGCCTAAGTTAAAGTTGATGGAGCTTAGGAAAATGGGATTCTAAGCTCATTTTAGAGAAGGTAGTCATGAAGCTCAGAGAAGGGACACTACTGATCATCTGGTCTCAGCTCTCCAAGGACAGAAAGACCAAGGAGGTTTCAGTAGACTATAAACCTTCCCCCTATGATTCATCAACAACAAAGATGATGAAATGTGGCTGCAGATTCAACTAGTGAGAAGCACAAGCCTTACCCAGTCAAAGCAACGATTTTTGTAGGGGTCTGCAAAAAGCATGTCCCTTGAGTCAATGCCAAAATACACAGTTTATTTAGAAGTTCCATTTCAGATGAAAAAGCTAGGACTATAACAAGTGTCCATAGCTGTGGCCTGATTGAGTTAAGCTTTCAGCGGTAATTGAAATTTCAAATGGCTCGCATGGGACACAGGAAAAGAAAAGGATGCTAAGTGAAGCACTATACAGAACAGGGTATTTAATCTTTAAGCAAGCTAAATGTCCATTATTAATTGTCTAAGGAGATGGGAGAGCACGTGGACGGCCTCTCTGATGCTTGGTCTTGCCTTTCGACTTAGCTGGGCTGAGATGCTCAGGGCTGGTAAAGTTCATTTCTGAGCGTATCTGTGGGGGTGTTTCCAGAGGAGATGTGACAGGATCTGAGAGGCAATGTCCTTCCGTGGTTATGTGAGCACTTTGCAATGGGGCCCGGCAGAAGAGAAAGCCAGCCAGTGTGGACAAGCTTCACTCTTCCAAAAGGAATACTCATATTGCTGAAGCCTTGGTCAGGCAGCTGACTCCAACTTCTTCAACTTTCAATGTGAACTCAATGCCAGCAACTCTCCAGAGACTACCCAGACTTCAGCAGCAGAAGAAACTCTTAAGGTTTCCAGCTGCTGTGATGAGCAGCTATGGTGTTTCCCTGTCTCTGCAGAGTGTACAAGGCTACTGCTGAGCTCCCAGACTCCTACTATATGAGGCAATCCAATGAATCCACTTACATAATAGAATACTTTGGTTCCTCTAGAGAACCCTGACTAATACAGATTCACCATACTAAGGGGAAAGTAGGAGAAAATAATAGGATTTCCAGAAAAAAAAAAAAAGGAAAGAGGCTGAGGTCAGACCCCTTGGTCATGTGCATGAGTCTATAAAAGAGACAAGTGTATAAAACACATGTCCATAAAACAGAGATTGGGAGTTCAGAGGCCCCACAACTGGGGCAAAGCAAATAAGTTTAAACCAAGGTGCCCTGCATAAGGAGGGGGGCAGTGAATTCAAAACAAACATGGTACCTGTGGGAAAGCACAGGAAGCCATGAAGCTGAACCAGCACCTCACAACTTGTGGCATGAAGTCAGCAGTTGGGAAGAGGAGAGTATCTGAGGGTATGAAAAAGTGAGATGGAATTCTAATACCCCGAAGTGATTTGACTGATAACCAACACCTTAGAGTGTCCACCCTAAGGTGCTTTAATTAGAATGAGAAACTTACTCAGGCTCTAACCCTGTCCCCCTCCCCCTTCTACCATCTACGGTAAGAAAACTCAGCTATAGAAGAAAGTATGGGTTTCACATACAACAGGACCACAGCAAAAATACCTACATGAACCACCTGGAGTGTATGTGATACCTTTCGCAAGCATAGTTCAGTTTCTGGGATTGATTAGTCAGGGGTGGAAATCAACTGCAGAATGGCAGTGGTAGATTTTGGAAGGCTTCCAGCTCCTCCTGTCCATTGTTGCATGCTGAAGTGAACAAAATGGCCCCACCCTACTAAAAATGAAATCAGGTACCAGGCCCATGACATACACTTAATAGGGTAATGAAAGTAAGCCAGGTCGGAGGGTGGTGTCATAAAGACCAGCTAATGTAGAAAAGGAAAACTTGGAGGCTAGATTGCGCCAGCATCAGAGATGGACATGATAGACCAAAGAAAAGAATGAAAAAGGCAACATGGGGGGCTTACTAGGATAAAGCATGGGAGATAATCAAGAGTAGAGGAGAAGCCGGGCAGTGGTGGCGCACGCCTTTAATCCTAGCACTTGGGAGGCAGAGGCAGGTGGATTTCTGTGTTCGAGGCTAGCCTGGTCTACAGAGTGAGTTCCAGGACAGCCAGGGCTACACAGAGAAACCCTGTCTCGGAAAAAAAAGAAAAGAAAAGAAAAAAGAAAAGAAAAGAAAAGAAATAAAAGAAAAGAAAAGAAAAGAAATAAAAGAGTAGAGGAGAGTTGTCTGCAAAAATCCCAAAGTGTTACTCACAAAAAGTCATGAATCTGTGCATATCATTACTAATAATGATTTTGACAAAGATGATGACAAATACAATAAACGGAAATTGAAGGGTTATTTTAAGTATCCAAAGCCAGGGAAGCCTGGGACTTTGAATAGAAATTTACTTACAAAAGTGCACCTGCCTATAATCCCAGCTCTCCAGAGACAGTGGAGAAAAGCTCAGAAGTTCAGTGCCAACCATTGCCAAATAATTATATTAGACTTTGTCTCAAACACACACCAAGACAAAGACAAAGAAATTTGAGTAAAGAATTCAAATGGAGAACTTAACAAAAATAATTGAAAGATTTTAAACATTTGAAAGTATATCAACCATGGGAAAAAGAAGCTGACATAAATGAAACTGAAACATCAGTTTCCACCTAAAAGACTGGCAAAATTTAGAGAGTTGGAGGCTGGAGAAAAAGCTCTGCAGTTAAGAGCACTTGATACTCTTCCCGAGAATCCAGGTTTAGTTCCCAGCATGCACGTGGCGGCTTGCACCATCCACATCTCCTCTAGGGGAAGCTAATGCCTTCTTATGACCCTCTTAGGCACAGGTACTCATGTTACACTTACATAAACACATGTATAGGCAAAACATTCATATGCATAAAATAAATCTTTTTTTTTTTATTGGAGGAAGCCATGGGTTGAGGGCAAGAAGTGACATGACTGCAGGTGAGATTGCAGCTGTAGTTGGTAGACACATAGATAGATGAGCAGATACAGGCGTGTGTGTGTGTGTGTGTGTGTGTGTGTGTATTCACACACATATTCATGAATATGTTGAATACATATGTACGTCAACACATACCCAAACAAATGTTTGGAAGGCTCTAAATGCATTCAAATGAATGATATTTTAGAGAAAGGAAAGATAAAAACCTTCCAAATGTGTTTAGTAAGTCTATCTTACTATGAAACCTAATTAGAAAAACCCTTAGAGAACTTTTATCAAATAGTATGCTGCAAAGCAGGGATAAAAATCAAGTAGCATACTAAAAATTATACTGTTCCCAAGCAGAGTTTACACATATAAGATGTTAAGGATGGAGGATATAACAAGGATAAATCATTATCTTAAATTATTAAAGGAGGGCTGGAGATGTACCACAGCAGTTAAGACAGAAAGCTGCTCTTGCAGAACCTAAGTCCAGGTCCCAACACCCATATTAGGCAGCTATCAACCACCTATTAACTTCCTCCCTAGGGACAGCTGATGCCTCTGGTCTCCTCGAGTAGCCACAGGCACATCCTCCGCACTGACCACACATCTCAACAATTAAAATTATTATGTAGAAAAGAAATATGCAATTATACTGAAAATCTTTTGTAAAAATTAAGAACAAAGGGAGGCCAGTATTAGGAAGGGAAGGTTAAGGAAAGAAGGAGAAGGTAGGAGGGAGGAAGGAAGCTTCAGGTAAACAGAAAAAAATCATCTCCCTGGAGACTAATGCTAGAGCAAAAGCTAGTGAAATCACATTAAGTTTGAAGCACAATGCAATTCTATAAACATAGGACTAAGAAAGTGATGTAGGACGTTGTTCTAGAGATTCAAACAAACACTGAAAGAACAAAGAGAGATACATCTGCTGCTTTCTAAAAATATCACCGCCTTCCTAAAAAAATGCAAGCCTCCTTTAAACATTATTAAAATCTGCTAAGAGGTCAATAAAGTGATTTTATATAAAATAAGTGTGCCCAAATCACTATCTGTCATAATGCCTGCAGTAAGCATTTATAAAGTGTGGTAATAAGAAAAAATCTATTCCAGACATTAAAATTATATCATGCCCAAGAATTAATTTACTAGGAAATACACTAAACCCATATGAATAATATAAAATCTTACAGGAGGACATTACTTACAAGTCCCAAGTGGATCACCCAATGAGCTAACCCACTCCACTCTCAGCACAGGAGGCCCCTCTAGCCAATGCCCTGCACACTCTTCATCTCATCTTCTTGAAGATTTTCATTTGAAAGCAATCCACTATGCCTTCTCAAGCATCAATGGGAGGAGAGCTCCTTGGTCCTATGAAGGCTCAATAGATGCCCCAGCTTAGGGAAATGGAGGGAGGGTAGGTGGGAGTGCATTGGGTAGAGGAACATCCTCTTAGAAGCGTGGAGAAGGGATGATAGGATAGGGATTTTTCTGGGAGTGGGGGAAACCTGGAAAGGGAATAACATTTAAAATGTAAATGAAGAGTATATTCAATAAAACAAAGAACTGACATTAATCTTTGTTTTCATAACATCATTATGAAATATAACTAAGATAGAGAAAACACAGAGTGGTAATAATCCTGTGTTTGTAGTTAACTGATTCCACAAGTCTAAATGAAGTCATTGTTTGAATTGTGATTTAATCATCACCTAACAGTATGGGTCACATGGACAAGCACACTAGGTATCAAGAGTCAATAAACTTTCCTACCTACTAACAAGGCAAAGGTAGTGAAAAAAAAAAACTAGCTAGTACTGAATGTATATTGTGTTTAATATAAATCATTTCATGTCTGGAAAATAAAAATAAAACCGTTTATGAGGTTAAAAAAAAAAAGAAAGAAAGAAAGAAAGCAATCCACTTTTTCTCCATACAAGATCAGACCTCTTGCCACAAAAACACATGGGTATCCTGTGTTAAGAGAAAACTAAGTACGATGTCCATCACCAAACTAACCTTACAACAAAACATCTCAAACAGTTACCTGCACTTGGGTATTCATAGATGTCCTTAATGGACTCCACCCACTTGTTAAAATCCTTATAACCTCAAAAGCAATGTTCAAAATCCCTCTGCAGTCACTTGGAAATTTTCACAGGGCAGAAAAAGTGCTTAAGTCAGTTGGAATGGAGGTTCCCAGCTAAGGTCCAATAAGGAAGCATTATTCTTTGGGCCTCAGCTCTTGACCTGTAAACAGGCATCATTTCCAGGGTGCCTTTCCCCAGTTGTATGCTTGATACCAGTGATGACATTTCTAAAGCCATCCCTAAACATAGTGATGGAATCCCATCTCATATCTCAGTGCACAGAGTCTGAGTTTTGACTTACAGAGAAAACAGACCAAGAAGCATTACAGAGACAAGAGTTATAGCGGGGCTGGGTGTGAGCTAAATGCTGGTGAATTGACAGTGTATTCAATGAAATGTCTTTACACAGAAATATATACAAGACAATGAACAGTCAGAAGCTTACAGGAATTAACAACATATTTTCAATAGGAACAACGGGCCGGAGTTCGCTGCTAGAAAGTCAGTGGTGATTTAATAGAAAACCACAACTAATGGAAATTGACTGCTTTTCCTTGTCTCATTATGCTCATCACTCCACTCAAGCCTGGTTCTCCTTCGATGGAAATGCCACCGTAGGTCACCAATGACCAGTTCCAAGAGTCTTCGGGGTTTGTTCTTCAGACTTCCCTACCACCAACATCTACACAATCACCATATCTTAAGGGTCTCTCCTTTTTTCTGTCTTCCTCAGAACTACACCATAGATTTTGTCATAATTCATTCACAGCCTTCTTTTCAGAGTCTTCTCCTTCATTTTTGTGGTGGAAGCTCCTCATAATCTCACACTAGTTTCTTCCCTGGAAACCAATAGCCTGAGCAGTAGCCAATATGCAAATGGCTTTCAAATGGCTATGACTAGTAGGATGCCCAGCATGAGAAAGTCATCTCAACTTCCTCCCTGACATCTCTCCCTAGAAGGCATTTTAGTCCATAATGGATCTATATGGGTCCATTGGCAATAGGTCTTAAGTATTTGACTGTGTGCAGAGAGAGACAAAAAAGAAGGCAAGAGCCTTTTTATAGGGAAGGCTTAGTACTTTAGAGATAGCAAAATGTATGTATATATACCTTCTTCTGCTCCTCCTATTCAGGTAGTTGAGTCTGAAGAAACCCCTTCCTCCCTTCCCACAACTCACCAGAAATCTCAATGGCTCTACTTTCATATTTCCTGAACCCATCTCCCTCTGTTCCAGTTTCCTGCTGCAATCTAGTCCCATCATCTTCCAACCTAATCATACCAACAATTTCCTGCCTAGTCTTCTACCTAGTCTCTTGCTTATCTAGACACATATAATCTACTTTTTCAAAAAATTACAGGGAGTTGAGAAGTTGTAAATTAGATCACTCTCTTTTACTCAAAGCCCTCAGAATGTTCTCGACTGTGCTTTCAAGTGTTATGCAAACTTCCAGCATGACCCTAAGGCATCATATGAAGCAGTCAATGGCTATGGCCCTGATCATAGGAAAAAGAATTCTCTACTGTAGGAAGCTTTCCTACAGGTCTTTTTTCTATTTCTCAAAACTACCATGGTAGTTCTCAACTAATGACTTTATACTAACGATTCCACGTGTACCAAAGGCTTGTTTCAGACTTTTCCCTAGGTAACTTCTTACAACCACCAACTCATCTAAAACATCAGCCTCTCTGAGAATTCTTGAATACTTGAATATATAATCCAAAATAGGTTCCCTCTTGGCTGTGCTTAGCTGGTTACTCTGTTGGTCTTCTCCTTATGGTCCTTAAACCACCTGAACCCACTCTTACATTTAGTTTATTTGCTACCCATGACTCCTTCCCCTCATCATCATCTATAATATACAAATTCTGTAAGCAAGGACATTGGGACTCTCAAATGTCTTGGAGCGGAGGCTAATTTCTTGAATTCAATAGGTCATGATTTTATGAATAAAACATAGACACAAAATGTATCTACCTATACATATGCATATATAATATATAATATGTATAATATATATATATATATATATATATATATATATATATATATATATATATATATATATATATAGAGAGAGAGAGAGAGAGAGAGAGAGAGAGAGAGAGAGAGAGAGAGATCTTAGCTTGGGTTTCTAATGCTGTAATAAAACACCATGATAAATGGGTTTATTTGACTAATTTCTACAACATAGTCCACTATTGAAGGAAATCAGGACAGGAACTCAAACTAGGTAAGAACCCAGAGGCAGAAGCTGATGTAAAAGCCATTACTTGCTTCATCAGCCTGCTTTTCTATAGAACCCATGACCACTAGCCCAGGGGAGCCAATAGCATATGTAAGCTGGGCCCCCTGTAGCAATCACTATGGAAATGTTCTACAGGATTGATTGCCTATAATCCAATCTTATTTTCCTAATTGAGGTTCCCTCTTCTCTGATGACTTTAGCTTATGTCAAGCTGTCATAAAACTATCCAGCACAATTAACCTCTTGTAAACTTGACACAAACACACCTCACTTTCCTTTCTCACTCATCCCCAAGAGTTCACATTAAAAACAGAAATACATTTTAAAGTATCCCATCCTTTGCAAATTGAAACATTAAAAGTTCAGTCCCTTTAAAATACCCAGCTTCTGTGAAAATACAAAATCTCTTATTAAAATTCAAAATATCTCTGGGCAGTGGTAGTGCACTCCTGTAATCCCAGCACTTGGGAGGCAAAGGCAGGCAGAATTCTGAGTTCAAGGCCAGCCTGGTCTACAGAGTGAGTTCCAGGACAGCCAAGGCTACACAGAGAAACCCTGTCTTGAAAAATCAAAAAACAAAAAATCAAAAATATCTCAACTATGGGCTCCTGTAAAAATTAAGTATGTTCTTATTTCAAGAGGGAAGAATCAGAGCACAGGCACAATCAGGGAGAAGCAAAACCAAATTCCCAATAGTGTAAATATTTTAATGTATAATGTCCATTACTCACTCGTGATCTTGTGGGCTCCTCCAAAGGCCTGTGGTCACCTCTCCAACTTCACCCTCTGTAGCACATACAGCTTGTCTTCTAAGCTCAGGCTGGGTCTACTCCACCTTGTTGCTATTCTTGGTGGTCTTGGGTGCCCATAGCACTGGCATCCCTAAAATGCTGGCATCTTCTGCTGTAACTGGGCTACACTTTCACCAATAGTTATCACCTTGGCTTTCTTCATGGTGCCAAGCCTCGACTTCTCTGCAACTGCTACTGGGGCTGCAACATCAGCAATAGCCTCTCCTGGCCTCTCACAGTGCCAAAGCTTAGCTGCTTTCCATAACCCCTTCATGCCTTGAACACCAGTACACCCAAGTGAATCTTACTCTTCCACTTTGCCTCGGACAGCTTCTAATGATGACTCTCAGGAAACGTTCTTCAGAAGATTTCACCTCACCGATGCTGGTTCCTTCTTAATTACCAGTACTTTCCCAGGTCCAGCTGACCAGCATCAAGTATCCCAGCAAAGCAAAAGGTTGGCTTTAGTAGTTCTGGTAACTTGTTAATCACAGCTGACTCTTCAGCCCCAGCTAACAAGCACCACCAGATCTTAGTTCCAAATAACAGCTTACCCTGATAAAGTTAATCTTCCCTCTGATACTACACAAACCAGGCCCCTGACATCTGTGCTGCTCACAACATTTTTATCTTTCAAGCTCCTACAAAACAGTTTATGGAGCTCTCAAAACTCAATGGATTTTCTAGTCAATGTTCCAAAGTCCGTCTGAAATCTTCCCCCCAAACATGCCACAGCAAAGCCCCCACTATCCTGGCACCAACTTGTCTTATTGGGGCTTTTGTTGATATGATGAAACACCATGACTAAAAGAAAGTTGGGAAGGAAAAGGTTTACTTGGCTAATACCTCCACGTCATAGCTCATCACTGAAGGAAGTCAAGACAGGAATTCAAACACGGCAGGAATCTGAATGTAGGAGCTGACACTGAAGCCATGAAAGAAGTGCTACTACTTACTGGCTTGTTCCAGATGGTTTGCTCAGCCTGCTTTCTAATAAAACCAAGGACCACCAGCTTAGAGACATCACGACCCACGATGGGCTGGGCCCTCCTCAATTAACCCATTAATATTTAAGAAAATGCCCTACATGCTTGCCTACAGCGTGATCTTATAGAGGCATTTTCTTAACTGAAGCTCCTCCTCAAATGACTTTAGCTCTGTCAAACTGACAAACTATTTATCAGAGATGGCTTGTGATATTTTGATAGATGTATATACTGTGTAATGTTTAAATTGGGGCACTAGTTGTAGGTCTTAAAGAAATTCCCGTTGACTTAATGTGTGGTTTTATTAGGACATCTCAATATTCCAAGGAGACAAGATGTGCATGGAAACATGTGTATCTGCGTATAAATTTAAGAAATTTTAGTTATAATCTCAGTAAAGGTGATGCAATTGCTAAGGAACAAAAGTGAGTTTATAAACATTTATAAAACTAACTAAGCCACAGTTATTGCCACCAAAGTCTTATAGCCATTGTAATAGGCAAGCAGTCAATGAAGGAATGTGACATTTTGAAGCAGGAATTTAGCAGATGGCAACTGCAAGTTGGATATCAGTGGGGATTTAGGTAGCTCATACCACAGACATCAGTAGCTTAAAATCCGCTGTGAGTGGAAAGGTACATTCCCTGGAACCAGCGAATTTTACACACCAGGGCTTATTTTCCTCCTTCAGAAAGCTTGTCATTATTGGTACACCACTGTGCTGAGGACCCACAGAAGAAGGCTGTTCCCAGGGCAAGAGTGAAGCAAAGTAATGTAAGACAGTAATCCTCGGCAGGCTCCTACCATTCTAAATTTCCATCCGCATGGGCCGTCAATGAAGAAAATCTCCAATGGATCTGTTCTTTGTACTTTAGTATTTAACTGTCTGTGATCTCTCCATATTTACATGCAGATACACTTGATCAAATTATGCTCCTTATTTCTCACCATGACATTTCATATTCTGTAAGAAGTGCAGAGAGGAGGAATCAAGGAAATGGGATGGAAGGCGGGATCAGAGAGAGAGGAAAAATGAGACTCAGGAGAGCAGCTACTGATGTCAGTCAGAGGGAATTCTCAGAAAAGCAGGATGCTCTGCCACAGAGCCTCATCTCCTCCACATAGAAGCCAAAGTAAGTTTGCCAAATGGGAGTCAAACCAGCCCACCCCTAGATAAAAATAGTCTTGTGGTCCCAACCTCAATTGTTTCTCAGCTCCAATAAGAGAAACAACATGGTAGAGTCATTCTTTCTTTGTTGACTGCAAGGCATCCCAGGCATCTTGTTTGAAGGCTGCTTCCTGGGCATCTATCTGTTCTTATCTCCTCCCCTTCAAACTCTTAAGGTAATGTGCTCCTGGGCATTCACTGGTTGTACTGTGTTCCACAACCCTTACTGCCTATAGCACCTATATGATTTATTACCTACAAGCCATCTCCTCTCCTTGGAATGGAAATTTCTCCATGAAGGCATAAAATTCTATTTGCTGCATCCTCAGTGCCTATAACTGTGCCTGACAAAGAAGGGATATGAATTCAGGGAATATTTATACATTAAGTGAATTAATGAATGAATATCATGCATCCTTGTATGAGGAAGCTGGGCAAAGACCACGGAATTTAATGAGGAGTAAGAGGGTAACTGAAGATCATTAGTGGCCGCAAGGAAGTGGAGAAGTCTGATTGCTGAATGGCTATACCTGAAGCTCTGTGACTGTTACTGTTCCATTTATACAGAACATTCCAGCCACCCTGGCACATGCCCTGAGTGTTACTGGACTTAGAAAAGGAAGTCCACTCCCTCTCTGCATGGATATTACTGTGATGAGCCTCATAGAGAAAGAACTAACTAAGAACACATCTACCATCAGCTTAGAATTTGCTGTGCTTACAAACAAGTTTGCCCATCATGTCCTTAAATTCTCATCTGAGGAACCTCTATTTTAGCTTTCAGGAAGGACATTCAAGGTCATGGGGGAAAGGAGACTTGGGCAAGAAAGCCCATACCTCCAGTGGATTCCAGAAAATCACAGGAGGACAGGTGGAATAAAGTGGGCCATCACTCTAATGTAAGACATTATCGTGGGACTGGTATGGAGCTCAGCAGTAGACTACTTCCGTGGCATTTAATAAACTTGGGTTTTATTCCCAACACCTTAAACAAACCCACCTTGACTACTCTCCTTTTCTAAACACAGTACCACAGAGAAGTTGTCTAAAATACATTAAGAAACAAGGAACACATGCCTCTGTGTGTACACTCTTACCAGCACACACACACACACACACACATACACACACACACATACACACACACACATCCATATGAGTTCTACATTCATACATTCTGTTAGCCATAAATGAAAACACTTAGGAAACTACTTGGGGCTTGCACTGAACATACAGACTAGGTTTTTGGTTTGGTTTGAGTTAGGTTGGGTTGGGTTTTGCTGGAAAAGAAATTTTACCAATACTTACATACTATTCACACACTATTATCAGAAAACAAGGGACAATTTCCAGTATGCTGGAGAATGTGGTGGGGTCTGTTTTAGTACTACACTATTTTTATAAAGCATTGTCTATGGATTTTGACATCTGAGGGACTCCTAGAATGAATCCTGCAGAGAGAGAGAGAGAGAGAGAGAGAGAGATGGATCAGTGAGTACTTAGAATTTGATGCTGGTATAACCGATATGCCAGGGAAAAAATAGAGGAAGGAGTTCAAATCAAAACACACTGAAAAACAAACCAGAAATTCCAGAAGGATCTGTCACTCACAGTGCCCTTCCATCTGAAGATCTCATCACCAACTTAACACTTTTATCCTGACTCACTTAAGACAGCTGACGATTACAGGATAGGGCATGAGGTAATCAAATTTCAACAACTCAAAGGAAACTGGACTCACTCTTCAGAAAGTATCACACATTGATCTTGACACTCAGAAAGAACTCACGAGAAACCTACCCTGTTCTAGGTACATGCTGCAGCATCATGTACGGCTCCCTAAGTTCTCTGTCCTTCTCAAAGGGAAGTCCTGGCCTGCCCTATATTTTAGACCTCACAGGCATGAGGGGAGCAGGGCAGAGTGGGGCCACCTGGGACTGCAGCTATACCAGGAATGAGCCCTGTGCAGAGTTAGGGATGTGCTAACCTTTGGGATCCAATTCACCTCACAAATGGATCTGAGTACTAAAGGGGGAGTTTCCATGGATGCAAGAACTTATTTTATTAGCTCCTCCACCAGCCAAACTTTCTCTTTTTCTACCCTTGGTAACACCTAATTTCTAAAAGCAAAAGGAGGATCTACCCGAAATCAAGAGAATTTCAGGTGGAAACTGCTGTTAAAAGCTGTTTTATTTTCTTTTCCATACCAACACAGCAAGGGGGAGTGGAAGGAGAACTTGATAGAGGCTATACACCCATCCACAGATGTAGAAGAGTTTAGGTGAAGAAAACTGTGTCAACATATCAAAAGGAAATGATAAATAATTTGGTGATGTTCATATGAAAGACAAGGGGCTAGTGACTGTTGAATCTAAAGTTAGTGCCCACTGGAAATTTACAAACAATACTAATTTATAAACAGCTCATAGCTGAAGGAAACAACCGTGGAATCTACTGGGTAGCAGAACAGTCTACCTGACTCTGAACTAGCCCACTAGGGTAACCATTGCTCCACAGGAGATGTATATACAATAGGGTAAGAAAGCTCTCTGGAGAACAGAGTTCTAAAAGGCAAAGAACTCTTTCAAGAGCACCCAGTGGGGCTCAGTTAGAACTCTTGTCCCTGAACATGGCCACCTACCCCCTGGGTTCAGCATCTCACATGCAGAATGGAGACTCATCTCCTTCAAAAGTCTCCAGCAAAATGCCTAGGCTCAAAGTTGGTTTAAAACAGTCACGCTTCTTCCATAACATTGGTCCTCATTCCCATTTTACAGATTAGTTGTATGTTGGCACAAGCATTGGCACAAGCTTGAAACATTTGGGGAAAACAAAGCAAAAACAAAAACAAAACCTCAGTTGAGAACATTCTCCCATCAGATTGGCACATATATAGGCAAGCCTGTGGGACATTTTTTGATTGGGGATTGATGAGAGAGAGCCCAACTCACTGTGGGTGCTGGCACCCCTGGGTTGGTGCTCCTGAATTGTATAATAAAGGCATGAGGAGCAAGCCAGTAAGCAATGGTCCTCTATAACTTCCACTTCCGTTCCTGTTTCCAGGTTCCTGCCTCTACCTCCTTCAATGGTGGATTGTAATGTAGGACTAGAAACTGAGGTTTGCTCACTGTGCTTCCTCACAGCAACAGAAACCCTAACAAAGATACCCACTGACCCTCCCTTTTGTCCCTGTCCCCTTCTTGATCACTATGTCTCATTCCCTCATTCCTGTCCCTTATTCTACCCACTGCCTGGGGAACAATGAACAGGAACTCAGGAGCAGGGAACAGCCCTGTGATTCCCTTCTTCCTGGCACACACATGAGTCCAGAATCCTGAGGAAGCGATGCTCAGGTCCATGGTGCCAATCTTACACAATGACACTCAGAGGTAGAGATGAATAGAAAGTAAGGATAAATTAAACAGAGCACATAAGGAAGTCCCTCTGCATCCCAGGCATTCACTTTGACCACACCCTATACATATGAGCATGTGCAAAACGTTTCTTAGAATTGCCAACTGAACTCTGCATAGTGTTTGGTAAAAATATTTCAAAAGGAGCCAGGCAGCAGTGGCACAGACCTTTAGTCTCAGTATTCAGGAGGCAGAAGCAAGCAGATTTGTGTGAGTTCATAGGCTAGTCTGGTCTATAGAGCTCCTTCGAGAACAGCCAAGGCCACACAGAGAAACCCTTTCTTGAAAAAAACAACAAAACAAAAATAAAAGAACAAAACAAACACGTAAAAAGAATATTTCAAAAGCATTAAATATTGTTAAATATCTCTTCCTCTCATTTCTGTCTTATTTTTATTTATTTACTTTTTATGTTCCATAAGCTGGTCTCACTGTGTAAGCCTTGCCAACCCAGTACTCATTTACTTTTCCCAGAGTGGCTTCAAACTCCTGGCAATCCTCCTGCCTCAGCTTCCAGTGTGCTAAGGTCGTAAGCTCATACCATATCTCCAGTTCTTTGTCCTTCTTTGGCAGGTGTGTCAGTCCCATATCAATCACCAATCAAGTCATCCTCTTATTCCAGAAGATGAAGTCATGGCAAGGGGAAGAGCCATACCTAAAGTATGTATGATATTACTAACAGTATTGATGGTGGCTACAAATTGTTCTCTCAATAGATGGAAAGTCTCACCAGCTCCCTGAGAGGGGATAGATCTGGGTTGCATTTGTGGATAGGGAGTGTGCCCCACACCCTTGTTTTTGTACACTGTTGAAGGACCAGATAGTGTCACAAAGAAAGGTAGGGGCAGGGCTCTTTAAATAGGCAGCTGAGCTATTTCCCCAAAGAGAAGAAACTAAGTGAGAGCCTGCAAACTGTCTTAGAAGGAAGAGGCTATCTGCTTGAAACAGCCACGACCTTTTGCTCAAATCCATTAATCCTCTTTATTAAACCTGGGTCACCTCTGAGTCTTGGCAAATTAACCACCATCTCCCACTGCCAGCGCATCAAGAGGCAGTGCACTGTACACTGCCTGTAATTTTCAGCGACCAGAGCTCTGGGGTCAGGGGGCTTCCCAGGCTCCATCCTCTGCTTTTGTCAATTTAAAAGGGAACATCGGCTGCACTTGTATAAATTACAGGCCAGGCTGTACCGAGAACCACACAAAGGAGCATCTCCACGCTGCGAGAAGGGCATCAGAGGATGCAGGGCAGCTGCAGGCAGTAACGCTTGAATGTAGTCAATTCTTCATCCCCAACTTCTCTGAAGAGTCAGGATCTCAAGCGGATCTGGTTCAAAGTCAAACATGGACCAGGGTCTCGATCCCACACACTCTGTTTCACCCTCGTAAAGCCCACCTGGGAGAGCTAGAGTTCTCCAGTGTCGGTCTCCATTTCTGGGTGAGAAGTAGAGATAACACTGGAGTCCACTGTAAAGGGGCCAGAGCTGGAGTCAGTCAAAGGAAGCAGAGAGTCTGGGGCCGTGAAGAGTAAGAACTACTCAGGAAAGAGTCAGAAATAGAGCAATGCAGGGAAGCCTGGCACAAAATGCACTGGCCTCTAGATCCTACCTTGCTCATCTGGGCCAGGTATAACTAAAACCCTTTTTACCTGGAAATATAGAACATTCTTCTCCTATCCCATTATCTAAATTTGGCTAAAACTTAAACAATTCCCAGGATGGGTTAAATAAAGTATCAGGTGTGAGACAGGAATGGAATCATAGGTTCAAGCCATATGAGAATCAAAGTCCTATGGAATCTCTCATCTGCCATTACATTGCACGATGGCTGCACTGGGACTATATCCTACAAGATAAGCAGGGTAAAAGAACAACCATGAGGTCACTGGAACTATGGGGATCATTCTGAGGGCAAAGGTTTGGATGGCTCTTGGATGGAATGGTCTACAACTAGCTAAAGATCAAAAGCAGTTCAGGAAAATTGAAGACCCATGCTATTTCTACAGGGCAAACCTTGAATGTGTAGTGTACTGAGTACTTTGCTGGACTCACAAACACACGCTGCATGGGCACACTTTGCGGAAGCTCTGTGCTTCCCCGCCAAGCCACAATCTCTCTTCCCATAACCCCTTCCTGGACTGCATAATTAGTTTTGTGCTTGTGTCTTCTCTGCATATAGCTCGCTGTCCCCTTGTCATTTTTCCTCAAAGCAGACAGCAAAATAAGTATTACATAGCACTGACAATATGGCAGGTATAAAGAGTTAACTGGAGATGCTTGAAAGCACAGCGGGAGATGTGCATAGGTTCTGTGCCAACACTCCACGGTATCTGAGTGTCCTAGGAGCAGCCTGCATAGATACAACGAGACACAGACCTCTAAGTAATGGGCAGGAACATTATTGTCATTTCACGGGTGAGCAAACTGAGTTCTATTATTTGTCCAAATCCTCCAACCCCAGGCTGAGAGGCAAAACAGGGCTCTGTCTGATTACTGCACAGTGGAGAATGGTGAGCAAATGGTCCCTATCCAGGAAGGACAGCTGAAGCCATCAAGCTCCCAGCAGATGCCAGCTCTGTGCAGACCTTTATCTGATGAAGAATGAAGACAGGGGGCGGGGAGTCTCCAGAAGCATGGCAGTAGAGTGTGGGTGGGAGGGAGGTTACAGTGGAGGAAAGCATCCTTCTAGGAAATCTTGCTCAGACACTCCAAATGAGAGTGAAAAGCAATTGCTCTCTCTGCCTAGTAGTCTCTTTTACCATCCTAATATAGCAGCCTCAACACAGTCTTAATTCCATTCCAAACACATATGTGTATGTGGTATATATTTAGAATTTCAGAGAATTTCATATATGAACTTTATTTACATCATCTCCACCTCCTCTCAGTTCTCCAATACCTCCAACCTTAACCCCGATTCATGTTCAGATCCATGATCTCCTCTGCAAATACTATTGTTATTTGCACATGAATACAACCTCTCTTAAGTCTGTTTTGTGGTGATTGTATGTGTATTTGACCACTCAGGGGCCTTGTCCCTGGAGAAGACTGAGTCTCCCTCTCATAGCAGCCATTATTGCCTGTGGTTCTTCATTGAGGGGTGAGACCCTGAGAGACTGATTTGATATTGATGTCCGAGCTGGTGCTGTCATTGTGCAAGTCTGATATTGTTGCAATTCATTGATTGAAATTTCCCTGTCATATATCAAAGACACAGTTTCTCCACAAACAGCCAGTCCTCTGGCTCTTTACAACTTTTCTTCCACCCCTTCCAGATGTTCACCGAGTCATTGGCATAGGGATATAGATGAGTCTCATAGGTGTTTGGTACCCCACCACCTAATGTTCTCTGTATTTTGACGGGTGCTGCATTTCTGTAATGATCCCTTTAGCCTGCAAAGTGAAGCTGCTTTGATGCCGAGCGAGAGCTACACTGGCATGTAGGTAAAGATTTGAACGAACTAGAGTCTCCCCTTGGTTTGCTGGAAACCAGAACATTAACCCCTTTGGCCATGGCAAAAATTCATTGCTTTGACCTTTCCTCAGCTCCAGGGAAGTCCATGGTTTGAAATTCTAAAATTCTTTGTGAATTGTACCCAAAGTTCATCTTTCCCCCACAGGAAGCCTCCCTAGTGGATACAGCTGAGGACAAATCTCTCTCCATCTGGAAGAAGGGCTACACACATGCAGATTGGTAGTAGGAGGGGTTTTTTTGTTGTTGTTGTTGTTTTATTTTTCTACAATAATTACGACTCTTCAGGGGATCAAAAATAAGTGATCAACAACAGGAGAAAGAAATATGCATACTTTTTAGCTTGAAGAATTAATTTGATTCCTAATGTTAAAGGAAAAATGACAAAAGTCCATTTTCTCCTAAGTGGGCATCAGCACACAGTTTCTGTGTGCAGGGATGAGGAGGCAGACCTGCTATACTAAGCCCTGGGCCACAGGGCCTGTACCTGCCACCCAGGCATGAAGAGTGCATGGATTAGCCACCATAGCCTGAGACTGCTGGATTCTGTTGCTTTCTCTCTCAGTCATTATGCTATTTTAAAAAACTGGGTACTTTACACTTTTAATGGCTCATGTGTCCTTTAGTGGGCATCATGCCTTTTCCTAGGTATGTGTGCCTTGGGTCTCCAGCTCCACCCCAGGTGTGGACAGGGTAAAAAAGGGAGCCCCCTCACTTTCCCACTACCTCCTCATGGGGTCTGGGAAGCTCCACCCAGAGAGCAGAGAACGAAGTCAGGTACTCACTGGCGAGCTCTAAAGCCCCCTGCTCTGAGCCTGTGGGCCACCTTGCAGAGGAATGCTGACCCATTCAAGACTTCCTCCTGCATCGACACAGTTTCTGCTTTTCTTGATAAACCTTGGCTCTTCCTGACCCCTGTAGGATGCAAATCCAGAGCTACTATCAACAGACAGCACCAATTACCGAGGTGTGAAAACAGAAGCAGTAGAATTCCATATACAGACTCAGAGAGGAGAGCTCAACTGAACTAAGAAAGAACACACAAGAAAGAGAAGTGTCCTGAACAGCAGGAGAGAAGGACTCCAGGGCCATTAGGAAGCCAGTGTAACCCTCCCCTAAAGGGAGGTGCTCTTGGCCTGAGTACACAGTTGTATAGGCTCTTAGAGCAGAGTGGTCTTGCAGGAGAATGAATATCAATATGGTTCAGGGGCCATTAGGTAGACCAGAAAGCTTGTAAATATCACCCACAGGGTTCTGCTAAAACCGAGCCAAGGGAAGGCTATAAAGAGTCACCAATCCTGCTTCCATGAGTTGCCTGTGGTTAACAGCTCTCTGCTCACTCAGAGGAGATAGCTAACTTCGTTACAGATTTTCTCAGGAAGCCCCCTATTCCACAGTACCATGTGTAACATCCGAACACCCAGACACCTACCCACACTTTCAACCTGGTTAATTACAACCCTGGTTTATGCTTTGATGATCCAAACCAATTAATCACAGATTCTTTGTATATTGGTTCTTCTAAAGTTAAATGGTGCAGGTAGCAAATACTTGAAATAATGTTTAAAAGATACAGACTTCCTGAAATTGTTTGTTAAAGAGACCTCTTCTCCTGGGATTTAAAATTAAATAATAATATACTTCCTTCCTGACTTACTAAAGATTTTTTTTTTTTGGGACAAAGAACTCTATACCTCCCTCAGTCTCCAGGTTACTACAAGGCAAGCCTACATCCCACAGAGCAAAAGCACACCTTCTAGCATCGTGTGCCTGGGAGAGACTAAGACACTTGCAGAAGCACACAAAAGTCTGCAGGATGAGCCACAATTCCTCTGGCCACCCATGTAAGGCTTCAAAGAAACGAGTTCCCCTTCTGCACCAGCCCGGGTTCTCTTTTGTCCCTGTCCCCCTCATTTCCAGTCTGCACATTGACAGCTTACCTCTGCTTTCCATTTGTTCAGAGGCCCTTCACTGAGTCCCTTCAGGCCACTTGGCTCTGGATGCGACCATCATACCATCCCTCTCGCCCCTGCCATTTATTCTCCCACCATGATCCATTCCTCCTAAATGTCTCCCACTCTCAAAGTGTTCATCTAGCCATGGAAGAAACTCTGCCTTGGGCAGAAACTGGTCATAAAAGAAAAAGCAGGTTTAAAAACCTTGCCTTCTGGAAACTAAGATGTAGGTTTGAAGCCTGACTCAGCAGCTTCTGATAGAGCACCTCTTAGACATTCCATGATCTCTATACCACAGAGCAGCACCCCAAGAGTCTATTGCTCCTCACACTGCAAAGAGACACACAGGTATAGGACAGATGCAACTTCTCCAGCCAGATGAAAATGTTCTGTGCTGCTTCAGGTATAACTGGTACCTCTTCCACACTGGGCATCAAATTCCCTTGCTAGGAAGAAGAGGATGATCTTCTATAACCACGTGGAATTGCAATTAGAAAGAGACCAGAGTTCATCCTGGGCAAGATACTGGATGATTCATAAGCACAAATTTGAGAACTGATTCCAAGGAGAAATGGCAAGCCATGAGCAGCCCTTTAAAATGCATATACACAAAGGAAAAACAAACATACAAATTTAGATTGAATAGCCTTTACCCAAAATTCTTAGGATGGGGAGATTTTTGGCTTTCATATTTCTTTTACTCTGGACTATTTGCATACCCAGGGTGAGATATCGTGATGATAATACCCAAGCATAAAACAAAACTCTTCTATATGTTTTATATCCATGGCATACTCACAGGCTAAAGGAAATTTTTATACAGTTTTGTAAGTGGTTTGGGGCACCCAACAAAGCTTGTTTATATTGAACCATCATAAAGCAGATGTATTGTTTGGCACCATGGTCATTTTCCATTTGTGGCATTGTGGGAAAACTCAAAAAATACATTTGCACCACTTCTAAATTCATGTTTTTTAGATTAGAGATGCTCAATTTGCATATTCTCTCTTCTCTGCGTCTAGAGCTAAGAAACAACCATCTCCACCCTTTGGGGGATGCACTGAATCGACAGACCTTGGAGCAACCTCTTGTACCTTCAAACCATGTTGCCCCATCATCTCAAAGATCTCCACCATCTTCTTCATAGATGTTTTACTGCTGCCCATGGCTATGCCCAGTGATGCAAGTATCCAGAATTCCTGCCTTATGGCTGTGATGACACCTGTACCTATAACCACTGAAAGAAGAAACACTTTGTGGTTTGAACTGCACTTAGTGGGACCAGCTTAGGGGACAGTGTTGCTAAGATGCATGACTTTCTTCTTCAAACTCTTCCAGGCACACAGAGCCGATCAGCACAACCTTGCCTGAATTTCATTTCTTAAAAAGTACACTTTAACATTGCAGGGATAAGAATGGTACCCTAGCCTGATTTGATGGCTGAGAATACAAAAGAGTCAGATCCTAGCTCTCATCTGATATTTGCATCTCTTTTACAGGTGGAGAATAAGAGTTTTAGAGAAATGTGTCTGCCCAGGAGTCATCTTTAGTGGTAGTGTTCAGTTTGAAACTCAGATCTGTGGAATACCTGAGCCCAGTTCTTTCCTGGCCATCCACTGCTATCGCCCAGTCCCAGAAGCCAGCATCATAACACAAGGAGGGGGGCTCCTTTTTGAGAAGTTCTGGAAACACACGGGGTCAGTGGATTTAAACTCAGCTATTCAACATCCCCCCCACCCCCCCACCCCCGCCTACCACGCTGTGGCCACAGCTCCTCCAAACACAGCTGTAAATCCTCCCAGTCTGTAAACACTCTGGTACAGTTCCCTCCATTGCTTAGCGGCTGCTGACACTAATTGCTCTGCAGAGTTGTGCAACTAGCAACACCTTATTAAAAGTGAAATATATTATACCGTCCACTTATTGCTGTTTTATAGAGATAAAGTATTCCTGCTACATGGAAACGCTGGCGAGGAAATTGACAAGGTAGATTCTAAACAGAAAGGTCTTTGAAGCCATTCCTAGGACTCATGATCTACCCTGGGCTATGTTGGAAGCCACCCCCACCCCACTTGGCCTGAAGATTTTGCCTCACCCCTTTGCTGTTCCAATATGCTGAAAACAAGTGTGATGATTGAGGAAAGGGTCTAGACTGATCCTTTCCATCTATTTCCTTCCCAAAACCTGATAGCGAGAAGACGATCTACAGGAAATGCTGGGTGCAGAAAGCTGGGAGAGGAAGAAGTAGGCGTAGCTAAGAAAGCTCCATGTTCAGAGAGACACAGGTCAGTGCTGACTTCCTCAGGAAGACCCACCATATCCCAACCCCATACTTAAAGTTGAACCCAACGATGTCTCTGGAGACTAGCTAGACAGATGGTTGTTTCCTTGAGATTTGCTGACTTTTTGATGGTACACAAGCAATCTGCATTCTCTACAACTCAGATTTAGAAGGATAGATTTTGATCTCAACCATGCTAGCAATAGGATCCTCTATCATGACGCGGGGTGGCAAGAGTGAGCTGCAGCTGGCAGTCAGCCAGTCCACTGGGAGGGGAAGCAGCAGATGTCCTGCCATGTACGGCAAGTGATGATGCTCTCTAGGTTTGGGTCTTGTAAACATGCTTTCTACTTAGGATACTTCCCACCTTACAATAAGATCATAGCCAATGGGCATCTATAAACCCACGCCATTAGGTAATTTACTCACCATTTAGCTGTAGCAATGGCGACTATATGAGGTTCAGTTCCATGCTTAAAGAAACTGGATTAAGGCCCTTGATCTAAATCCCCAAAACACTTTCACTAAATAACCTTAAATCCAACATTGCTTGGCAATCCACACAGCCTGTAAGCCAAGAATGCTAGTTACAGTTTTAAGAGTTATAAAAAGAGGAGATAGACCATATGAGGTCCATAATGTCTTGATATTATGAAGTCCTGTATATCTCCATTTAAAAGGAAACTGATGAGGCTGGAATGATGGCTCAGAGGTTAAGAGCACATGTTGTCTTCGTAGAAGACCTAAGATGAGTTCTCAGAACTCATATGGCAGATGACAACCATCCACGCTTCCCATTGCAGAGGACCTGCCACCTTCTTCTGACTTTTGCTGACATCAGGCATGCATGTGGGGTGCATGGCAAAACACTCATATGCAAAAATTAAAATCAATAAACCTTTAAAAAGTTAAAATAAAATAGCTGTCTTTATCCTAAAGAAAAGGATGGGGAAGCGGGAAGAAGGAGCAAACGGCACATAAAAAGGCTGGACTGGAGGGGAGGCAAAGGCTGAGGATGAAACACCATCAGGAAACTGTGCCTCACACCCTCAGCTCCAGCTCTGAGCGCTGCTGAGTGAGCAGGTTCACTGTGCTTGCTCACTCAAAAGAGTCAAACCTTGTCTTGGCAATGTTTTACTGCTGATCTCCACCCCTGCCAGCGTTGAGGAACAGCCAAGTGGGACCGGATGGCCCAGGGGCTAGCAGATAACAAGGGAGATGGAGTGATGGAGACAAACCTATTGTCCCTGCCACATTTTGTGTTTCCGAGATACCAAATTGCCTGATCTGCTTTGACATTTCCAAGACCAAATTAAAATGTGCCACCATGGAGACAAAATGTCATTAGCCTCATTATAAGTGATTGTGTTAAAATAAATACAAAAATAAAATGGGAATTAGTCCAAACCATTAGAATACAGAAGCAAAAATGGTCAACAGGGACTTTACATGTGACAGACTAGAAAAGATCGAGACACCCCCTAAGGAGACAGAACAGATTAATGTAGCAGGACAGAGCCTGAATGACACAGCGGAGTTTAGGAACTAAGGTGTTGGCAGGCTCGCTGTTCCCAGTGCTGGGAAGCCTGAAGGAACACAGCAACCTCTTTTGGTGGGTAGCATTTTGGCCCCTGGGGAGAAGAGGGCACGCAGCTTCTTGGACAAGGGCAGGGCTACCCTCGCATCATCAGCACTTGGGTTCCCCCATCAGTCTCATCCACAGGAAGATAATCCAGGTAAGTATCTATGGACCTGGGTTCTGAGGACAAGCCAGCTGACTTAAGCTCAATGCTTTCAGAAACAAATCCGACAACTCCCCAGGACCAGCATTCTCTACCAAGTATTCCATCCATAATCCCTTACTCCACCGGACATCACTCCACCAGGACCTTGCCTTTTACTGTCCCCACTTTTTAATCCCACTGAGAGCTATTGATCCACTGTTCTTAGAACCTTAGCCATAATGAAACAATGACATGAATTGATACCCCCAAATGGAAGAGGGCAAAACCCTAAACTCTTCCCTTGCCTCCTTAAGTAAAGGATGGCACATCTAACTAGCCTCTTTCCCTTGCACATTCTTTCCCATGAATGCTCCATAAAGCCTGTATACTGGGACTAAATACCAGACTGCAGTTTTGCCATACACAAAATTTCTCTTTCACAAATATGAATCACTCACTAAAAGCCTAAGGATAAAACAATAATAGATTAGCACAACATAATCCTGTTCTCTGAATCCTTTCTCTATCAATGATACCCTGGATATGTGCAAAAGTTGTGTAGTGTGACAAAGGCAGATATTATCACCCCTTTCTAATACCTGAGAAGATGGAGGCTACCACAAGGAATATGTCTTCTACAAGGCCCTGCAGTTACAGCGGAAAAGGACTAAAAGCCACAGGTTTTATCTTTAAGTCCAGTCCAAATAGTTGAGTTACTTTGCTTTGGTTTTAAAGAGTAGAACAAAGAACTTCATAGGAAGTATAAGAAGGATAATTCCCCAATGTCTGCAAATGGCTTGACACATAAGAAAAGCATCCAAAATGCTCAGCAGTGATGAGCAAGGGGCTCAGAAAGCTTTGGTAAGATGAGCTCACTAATCCCCTAGGCTTTTAGCCAAATCTGTGGTAGGAGATGGTCTTTCTATCTTTGCCTCTGTCTTTCCCCTGCTGTACCATCGTGATCCCTCAGGAAATGTAAGGAAATGGAGTAACATTTTTTCATTATCATTTCAAATGAGCCTAAATAAGGGTCCAGGGAGAACCATGCGAGCAGACAGGGAAGGGAAGGGAAGATTGGTCAGCTGCAGAACAAGGTAGACCCAATCATGGCTGACAAAAATCTGATACAGCAGGTACAGGGACAAGAAGAGAAAACTGATGGTATCAGCATAACCCTAGAAGCAGAAACATTATCCTGAAATCCCAAACAGAGATGTAACTGGAGTGTACAACTGTTAAGCTTGTGTGTTGTGCTGGGGTTGGTAGCAAGAGCTTGTGCTTTGTTCATGCCTCCAGAGGTCACTTGTAGAGTTAGGGAATGAATGTATTCCTCTAGACTGTGTCATACATATCCATTTGAAACTCTGGCTTCCAGTGTTTCCAGTTGCCAGTTTCTTCCTTCCAAGCCCAGAAAGCATCTTCAATGGTGTGTGTGTGTGTGTGTGTGTGTGTGTGTGCATGTGTGTAGTCGTGATGTTATTGTGCATTATATATAGATCACCCTTGTATTATTCAAATGCTGATTTCTGTTTCCACATATCTGGCTATAATTCTTATTCTAAGAATATCCTGTCTTAATGTTGTGTAAATATTTCTCCCTAATATTATTCCCTGATTTGTCAGTAAAGAAGACAATCAGCCAATGACTGAGAAGCACAGAGACTAGGACTAGACTTTCTTCCAGCCAGGGGATGGAGTAGAGGGAGAGAGAGGACGTGGAATTCAGCCAGGAGATGGTCCAGGAGACATCATTAAAAAACAAAAACAAAAACAAAAAACCCATCTCAAGCAGAGAAAGCCATAAAATGCAAATATCTCAGGAATTTTGGTTGAGAGGCAGCCAGACTAGTTTAGAGGATTAAAATGGATTAATACTGCTCAGTTGTCGGGCCTTAAAGATGTTAAATAAATGAAATATTCCAGTCACTATTATTTGGGAACTAGCTGGGTTAAAAGAGTGCTGCAACATATATAAATTTGCCCTAGTGTGTGTGCATGTGTGCATTTCTGCCTGTATGAATCTTCTACACAGCTCTTTCTCCCTCTTCCTTCTTTCAACCTCAGTTAGCTAGCAACTTGCTACTATTGCAAACCACTCAAGAGAGTCAAGTGGCTGAGGGTATTGGAGATTTCAGTCTGTGACCAGTTGATTGATGTCGATTGATGCTCTGGGCCTGTGGTTGGGCAGCCACATTATAGTTGAAGTTTATGGCAAAATCATTGACCTTTTAGGCAGACATGAAGAAAAAAAGAGGAAGAACCTAAGGTCCCACCTTCTTCCTAGACCCTAATTAAGGTTTCACCACATCTCCAAGCCACCCTGGCTACAGAACAAACCTTTAACCAGGAATTGTTTAAAGATATTTCATATCTAAACTATAGAAAATTGTGGCCATTGATTTGGTTGGAAGTCATTTCTCCAGGTGGGTATCCCCATTGCCCCTAAGTTCATTATCAGGGCCTGAGGACCAAGCTGAACCACTGGCTAAGATAAGGTACGGAGGTCTCTTCTAAGTCCTAGCTTACAGCTGAGAAGACACAGTTTTTGAAGTGAAACACCTCAATACCTTATTCCCTAAGAGACAGGACGGTAAGGATCATGTGCTAAAATGGGTCAGACACTAAGCGTCAGGGCTCCCATTGGTTGTCATCAGTCTCATTTCCTAAACATTCATTTGAATAACAGAGCATTAGTACTGGCAGACATCATAAGGAATCATCTTTGGCAGCCTCACTTTGCAGAGAAAGAATGAAGTCCAGGGTTCAAGGTTACACATTCATTCAGGCCCCAGAGGCACAGAGATCAGGCTGATGACTTAGACGGCTCCACCCACAGAATCACTCGTGATTGCTCTTGGAAAATAGAAACAACTGTTTACAAGTTTTTACTCTGATCAGACAGACAACAAGAAAAAAGAAAAACTGCAGAAACAATCTTCTGAAGAATAGATCATTAAAATGGCATGGGATTCAGGACACTCGGGCACAATAAGACAGTTTCTCCCTGCATCAAATATTAGGAATTGCCAGGAAACCTTTCCAAATATGCCATATCTGATGTCCTATCCTGACCAACTGCTGCATCTGCAATTGTAGGGCTACAAAATAGGGCTAGCTGTCAGGATTCTAGTGAAGATCCTCCAGGAGCAGGGGCTGATAATGGAGCCACAGATGAGAATCTAAAAAGTGAAGGCAGAAAAGGTTACTCCTGAATGAAGAGGCCAGGAGAAGGTGCTCAGAAAAGTCTACACTTACACCTGGTGTTGAGTAAGCTAGGCCTGAGATGGGGCTCAAGATGCTATCCTGCAGAACTCCTGGTCCAGGAACTGTGTTTGCTAGCAAGGCTAAAGAAATCACTGATGTCTTCTTCCCCAAGCCACTCTTTCCACTGAGCATAGAATGACCCCGGTGGTTCCCTCCCCCACTATCCTAAATGGAGCAGGTGAGGCAGTATTTAAAGAGCTTATGGCTCTTGGAACAAGGTGTCTGCATGCTCAGCAGTCCTGACTCCAGCTGACCTGACTCTATACTGCAAGATCAGCCCACAGCGATGGGGGTGTCTGAGGATGATGTAGGTGATAGTTTCCCCTAGCCTAATAAGGAATTGGCCCCAGGCGCCTAATCACTCAGAGGAGTGGGAAGGAGGGAAATAATTGTAAAAAGATCTTTCAAATGTCATCTCTCCCTTAGCTTTTCACAACACAGTTCAGCTGCCTATGTCAGCAGCCTGATCCGCCCAGTCAGATGCAGCTGGGCAGATACCCAGCAAGCAGCAAAGAGCTGAAGGCCACTCCTGTGAGGAGAGGAGTCTTGCTGTGTCTCCCACCCAACAAGGAGGATAGACAGACAGAGGGAAACAGTGCTACCCAGCCTCCCCCTTCTGGCATCCCCAAGGCTCCTTTCTGCAGCTTGGCAGTGGTATCAAGGCTGTTCAGTATTTACACTGAGCTTGTCCTGAAAATCCTCTAATGCTCCTATGACTGCTCTCAATTAACCTTCTCCCATAGATTGGAAGCTCCAGTCTCGCTCTGGCTAAACACTAAGTCACAAAGAGGCAGGCAAAACTGCCAACTGATGGTGGTCCTTAGCCACTCGACGGTTTCCTATTTGCTAACCTGTTAACTAATATATGACAATTAGTAAATGACACATTGTATTAGCCAGGATTCTCTAAAGGAACAGAACTAATAGTATGAATATGTGTGTGTGAATAATATAGTAAATATTTTATACACATATTATTCTGTTCTATATCATTTTATACATTATATAACATATTATAGATTAATAATTATATATAATTTATCTATATATTCTGATTGTGTAATATTAAATATATAAACAATATATTAAAATGTATTAAGTCAGCTTCTATTAAAATAGTAATAACAGCTGAATTACACTGGAGAGGCTCAAAACCTCATAGTTACTCAGTTTTTGAGTCTGAAGGCCTCATCTATTGGAGCAGTCCTGCAGTGACTGTCTCTGGCTGGGGAGGATGGCAATCCTGTGGTCGCTCCATCCACAAGGCTAGATACCAGAACAGACCCAAACTGGTACCGGAAACCTGGAAGGTTCCTAGGGAGCTAGTACTGGTTGTTCGTCTACTTGGAAACCTGGAAACACTGGTTCTTGTATCAAGAAAGGAAAGCCTTGGTAGGATTAGTGAAGTCAAGTGAGCAAAAGGTATGCAAACTTCCTTCTACCATGTCCATTTTATCTGGATTGCTATCAGAAAGGCCCCTCACATTGGGGGTGGATTTTCCAACACCTATTAAGACAGTCAAGACCGTTCTTGTGAGTCTCTCTATTCCTATGATGCTAATTTGTGGCAAGTTATCATTAGACTAAATACTAAGACATTTATCCAATGACCATTGTCTAAACACCCACAGACTCTCGGTGCCTGTTCTTGGAAGCTGCTTGGACAACTCTCTCATGCACATTCACTCCTCAGGAACACACTCCCCAACCCTGCTAGCCATCTGGGAAACAGGAAGAGCAGTGAGACCATGCAGGCAAGCTCTTAAATTCAAAATTCCAGACACTAAAGGTTTGCTTATGAATTCACCCCCTCAAATGTCAAATGCATATCTGTGGTCATTCAACCAGCTCTGACCTGGGCACTGAGCGAGAGGTATGCTTCTGAAATGCACATTTCTATAGCTCGACAGCCCTACCAAGGCTCCTGCCAGGTCACAGAGGAGAGTCTCGGTCTGAGCGTGTGGCTTAAGTCATGTCACGTCAGACTGAGAGGAGAGGCTGTCAGGTTTTCAGAATGTTATTTCTCTATCCAAATCCGAGCCAGCAGAGCAGTGACCTGGGGAAAGTGTGCTAGCTTGGGAGAAGGAGGCCTCCCTTCTGCTCCTCCTCCTCAGTCCACTTTTAAGCCCTGTTTCCCTCACTTGAAAAGGAAACCCCAATATTAAATGCTTAAAAGATGGTTATGGATGGGGCCTAGGCTTTAAATATGTTAGTTTCTTTAGTTTATAGGGCAGTGATTTGGTGACTTGTCATGTGCTAATAACCTGAGGCTTGCATGCTACTCACTTGCTGCACGTTGTCCTGACCCACTGACCAGCTCACCAACACACTCTTCTACAGCAAATAAATCTGAGCAGTCATCTCCCAGGCCTCTTTCAGAATTGCTGTTCCCAAAACTTATCATCTCCATATGTAAATCTCTGGTTCATATCTCTCTCTCTCTCTCTCTCTCTCTCTCTCTCTCTCTCTCTCTCACACACACACACACACACACACTCAAATCTCATCACATATCCAACTGCCCACTCAACATATGTAAAAGGCATATCAAGAACAACATATCCAAAATAAACTCCCTGGTACCTCCACACTAGACCCAAATATTCCAAACCTGTTATACCCAGCAATTTCCATTTCAGCCATCCTAGTGGACCTGCCAGCCCATTTCCTTACCCATCACCCTATATAAAACCACTACTTGTTTGAAGGATGGCCTCTTAGGTGTTCTCCTAGATAATACCCTTCCATAGCCAGAACACTTCTTTGACTAAGTGAGATCACATTGCTTGTTTACTGTCTGCAAGAATTCCTCACCTATCCCAACGTAAAAGCCTTATAGAGGATACTCATTGGTTCTCCATCCCTTCAACAGATACCTGAGATGCAATCAACCTATGGAGGAAAAGTTTATTGTGACTTGTGGTTTCAGGGGCTTCAGTCCATGGTCAGCTGTCCCTATTACTTTGACTATGAAAGCCTGTTGATTTCATGGTAGGAAAGCCAAAGAGAATGACCACTATGCCAAAACCTTCTTTGAATACATAACCCCAAAGACCTAAAATTTCTCATAACATGAACCTTAGGTTACACAACCTCCAAGTAGCATCAAGCTGCAGACCAGATCCATCAGCCTTTGGGAGACATTTATGCAAACTACAGAAGTAGGCAGCATGACTCATGTAACCAGTACCTATTATCTGTCTCTATCTCCTTCTCCTCTTCCCATGTGCTTGCTCTGTTTGAATCACAACATATTTCATGTTCCTTGATGAGGCCACACAGATTATACTCATGTTTCTGTACTGGTTAGTACCTCTGCCTGGAATGTTCTCTACAGACTTTTTCTCCTTCAAGACCCTGCTCAATTTTGGTCTTCAAAATGAGACCTAGCAGACTGGCCTTGGCCTGGCTTCACTGCCTAGCACTGAAAGGCTCCATATCCTAATCTATTTTTCCTCTTATCTGTATTACTCTCAGTGTTACAAAATACCATGTAATAAATATGTTTATTGAGTTTATTATTTATTATAGTATTTCCTCTACTGGTGAATTAGCTTCCTAGAGTCAGATAACTATTTTTTTGTCACTATAGATCTCAAAGTCCTTCAATGGTGCTTAATGAAAGCTAGATGCTTAAAGATGATTAAATAAAGCTAAAGACCAAGGGTTATATGTAAATTTTTAAAAATGGGAGAAAATATTGCTAATTTTACTCTTCATAGGCACTAGACACATAGTACTCCCAATGGCCTGCAATGTGTTGCTGAGGCTTTCTATACAGACAGTAAACAATATGTCAGTGGATAGCAGATAGGATACTCTATGATTCAACTTACTTTCAACACCATTAACCTAGAGATAGTACCAAATCCCACAAGACTAAAAAAGTCCCATAGGTCTGAAGTTAATTGCAAGCCCCAGGTCATGGCCTGGGCTTCTGACTGACCAACAGGGAAACTGACTAACAGGAAACATTCTGGACTCTCTCTCTGTAAGTTCAGTTGACTACTGGGTGTAGTTCCCAGAACTCAGGGGAACGAATTAAACATGCTAGTTCACCTATTGTAAGAGATATTGCAAAGAGTAGAGGCATACACCCAAGTGAAGGGTATGCTCTCAGTAAAGTATGTCTTCCCATGTCTTCTCTGGCTCCCCTCCAGGAACCACTCCTTGCTTCACCATGCTCAAGCTTCTGTTTGTAGTCAAAACTGATCGATTCGCTTGCCCTCAGGGATCATGATGGTCAACATTCAAGGGAACTCCCTTCCCCCAGAGGTCAGAGTGTTAGAGATAAAAGTTCCATTCATCTAATCATATAGTTGGTTCCCCCGGCAACCAGCCCTTATCTTGAGCTCAGCCAGGATCCCACCACGAATCACCTCATTAGAACAAAAGATGCTGCTATAACCCAGGAAATGTCAGGAGATTTAGAAGCTCAATGCACTATACTTCTATAACTCGGGAAATCACAGAGATCTCAGGTCTCCATGCCAGGAACCAGGGCAAGGACCATGGATTGGAACTGAAGATTCTTCTAGGACACCACTCCCCCAGCCACATACAAAAGTATTAGAAGTTCTGTCTCAGAAATGCAAGACAGAAACCAGTATATGTATCTTGTAAGTTCACAATATCATACAAGTTAAGTCTGTTTTCAAGAACTAAATAAGCAATTAAATATGCATTTGTCCTGAAATTTGAGCCTGCTGTCCAATGAAAACAAATCCTTAAAAGCATAAAGAATTTCATTTTTTTAGTACTGCTGTCTGGAATTAATAAACATACAATTCTATAAAAGCAAAGCTCATAGACAGGAGAGCAGAGCAGAAGGATACCGTGTCTCTGACAGTGTCTCCTTGTGGATAGCCCTGGGCTTGTATTTTGATGCTAATTCCACTCCTCAGGGGGGCTGCAGGTGAGCAGTTGCCTTGTGAATCTTCTCTCCACCTTAACTTTCCAAATTGGGCAGGAGGAAGTGGGAGGAGCTGAGAGTCTGGGGAAGGAGAAACAGGAGGGGAAGGAGCTACCAGGGAGAAACAGAGGCATCAGAGGGAGAGATGCTCATGGCCTAGAGAAACCGCAAATTATATGGGATGATATAGAAGGAATAGAGTAGCGCAGTGGGAGGTCACCCAATCTAGGCTTTTAGCTTGTTTTGTTAACTGATTGAGTTGAGCTTTCTTTTACTGCAGAACTAGGTTGGCAACAAAGTAGCAACAGAGTCTGAAGCCCAATAATTTTTTTTAATGCTTTACCCCCTCTGACTCCATTCATAATGTGGACATTTAGTAAGTTGCAAAGCTATTGAAAATTCAGATTTTCCAAGTACCATCCATCATTTTTCTGACATCTAAATTACACAAACCAAATCCCCAATGGATGAGAGCACTGCTGTGTGGACTGGGGAGGCCTGCCCTCCCCTCAACACTGTGCCTTGAAGAACAGCCTGGGTCCTCCATCCTTCCTCTCACAGTTTCTCTTACCTCCCTTCTCCCAGCTTTATCCCCAAAAGAGAAGTACTGGGTCAATGGGTTGTCAGTGGGTTCCCTCATAAGATACTCTTCTAGTAAGCCCTTAAAACCCAGCTCTAAAGGCCCTGTCTCAAAGCTTCCCTGAACAAGCCTAGCAGAGCTGTTTCTCCTTTCTTCACAGTCATGAGACTGCTTATGCAAGAGGAAAAAGACAGCATCCTGGGTTATTAACGTGCTTACAGGCCTGGCTTTCCAGTGAAGGGCCTACAGGATGGCTTTTCCTAGTCATCTCACTGTTCTAAACCACCAAGGCTGGGCAGACAGGAAATTCATAGTCCACTCATGTCTTATTATGACCTTGTGAAATGAGTCACTGTCTAGTTGTTGTCTAAGGAAGGAGCTTTTACCTAAACCAAATGTGGCATTTATAATGGTTCACAAAAAGATTCTAATCAGTGAGCTATATCACAGAGATTATTGGTTTAGCTTTTTAAGTTATTGTTGTTAAGAACATAGCTGCAAAGAAATCAGCCAGCAGTCAGCTAGCTGAACAGAAGACAAAACATAATTCTGAATTCCACAGGACCCATCCTCATTCACCAACCCTAAATTCCTAGTGGCTCACTGTGCTGCTACTCACCTGTGTCTGCCACCTTAGCCTAGCCTAGAGTGCCTGGCATCACCTCTTGCCAAAATTACACAGGAACATAGGCGATAGTCTCACAGTGAGCCAATACCATTTGCTTTCCATTAAAGACAAGCCAAAGACATTAGAAAGCAGGAGTTTTCTGCCTTTTGCAATTCTTAGAACCATTCCACTCTCAAGTCTTGGTTATAGAAAGGAGACTCTTCAGTGTGGCTCATTACTTAATTAATCTCAAAATTCTACTGCCAGAACTGAGCACAGATCTCTGAGACTGTCTACAACTTTCCAAATTTTAGATTCTGCTCTTCAATTTGAGTTTAGATATGAGCCAATAGGAACCTTGTCAGAACTGTCAGTTTCACTCCTGACTACCCTCAAGCTATTAGAACAGAGTCAGAATCTGCCGGAAGGACAGTTGCTGGAACAGGTTGGCTCATGATGACCCCACAAGCAATGAGAATGCCAGCCTAGTGAAAAGTTCTCATGCTATAATAGGGTAAGACCCCTCTATCTGCTTCACCCCAGATATACTAACACAGAGAAAAGCCATACTAGTCTGCCTACTAGTATTATGAAGTATGCTCTCATTTCTGTACAGTATTCAAGAGAAAACATCTGGAAAGATGAAGCATTCAATGAAATAATTCTGGATGAAATAATTTTCCTGTGAAACAAATGAGATGACCCAAAGCTTCTCGGACTCCACACATGTCATAAGTTTGATGATACCCTAAAAGAAGTCTGCTTTTGACTGGTTGGGGAAGACACCTCACATCAGTTAGAAGGGTTGCTAAGATACGATGCTTTCTGATTAAAATCAGAGCCTCGGCTCTCAGCAGAGTGATTTTGTCCCCCAGGGGGACATTTGGCTATCTGCGTCTAGAGACATTCTTGGTTGTCACAGGTCAAGAGGTGCTACTGGCATCTTTTGGGTAGAGTTCAAGGTTGCTGCAAAACACTCCAAACCACAGAACAGCCGTAACAACAAGCAAGAATCCTGAGTAAGGAGGCACGTAATTCAAAAGAGTCATAGCACAGAGATGTATGGAGAATGATGTCAAGACTCAAAATCGTAACAATCAGAACAGAGAGTTCCTAAAGGACAGACCCAGGTTTGCAAACTGGATCATGGCTAGACTCCAGAAAATGAGAAAGAACTGTGAGGTGTGGGCTGTATTTCCACCTGAACTACCAGTGCCTCAAGGGGGACAGGATCCACCTTTATGACGAGTTCAGAGAAGGAGTCCACTTGAGAAATCATGAAACATTAAAATCATTCCTAATTTAATTGATGTTCATGCAGAGAAAGGCTTCCATGGGCCAGGATCATGCTTGGAGGATAAAATAAACATGGCTTCTCTTGTTCTTAAAATGTTCAGTCCCTGCAGGGCTTCCGTAGCTCAGCTTTACAGTGTGGGTGGCAGAGAAGGTTGGCATATGGAGAACCATGTTGGCTCACACGCCTACTTATCTCGGCCAGCCAGGAAACACTATGTCAATCTGGGTCCTCTGAGAACCAGACATCAAGACAGGTTTGGATGTGCAAGACATTTGTGAGGGGAAGAAACTGTGAAAGAAAAGCAAAGAAGCCAGGAGGGCCAGCAGAAGGCTGTGCTGGCTTGGTCTCTAGTGAAGGTGAGGAGAAGGCTGGCGGGAAGGTGGGTGGGAAGAAGCAGACAAAACAGTGAGGTTCTGGGGAAAGCTTAACATGCTGTCTCAGGTACCTTCAAGTCAACACCACCCCTCAGAGAAGACCAGATCCCTATGAGGACTGAACATGGTGTCTCTCCCACCCTCAACCGTGGCTGGGAATGGTCCAAAGGAACTAGGCTTGGAGCAATGGGCTCCAAGCTGATGACTGGGTTTCTTGGTCAGCCACAACTTGGAGAGTCAGAGAACTGAGAGGCCTTTTCCTGACTGACCCAGTTCAGGAGCTGGACTTGAGGTAACTCAAGATCAAACTATGCTCAGGAAAGACAACCTTCTCCAGCCTTTCCCCACTCTTTTCTGCCTGATTCCATCAGTATGTTTTTAATTTTTCTTTAATAGTATCACCTTCAATAAATTCTAACTCTCAGGCAGGAGAAATGATTCAGTGGAAAATTCTTATGCACAAGTAGGACAGCGGGAGTGAAAGTGCCTAGAACCCGTGTCAGACTCAGCAGTGCTCCTTGGGATCCCAGGGCTTGGAGACGGAGACAGGAGAATCCCAAGGGCTTGCTGGGTGACAAGTCTATCCAAATTTGTGGGTTTCATGTTCAGTAAGAGATCCTGCCTCAAAAACATAACAAAAACAAACACAAGCAAACAAACAACCAAAAACATGAGAGATAAAGAAAGATATCCACCCTGGACCTCTGTCCTCCTCATGTGTACTCACAGGTGCACATATCTGCATTTGTATGTGCATGAGATGCACACACACACACACACACACACACACACACACACACAGACCTAATAAGTTTTCAAAGAAAGCAATTCTAACTTCACCTCAGCATGACATTTTGACATGATAAAAGGTTATTTCCAGCCTATACCAGGAAGGTAAGGTTCAGTATGTCCACGCTAACTGGTACAGAGAGCCAGCCAGGTTTATGGGAAAGAAAGTAGAGACTAGAGATGCAGAATCACCAGCAGTTGAAATAAATGGTCCCTGTGCTTAGCTTTTAATTCTTACAAAGACTATTTGATATTTGTTTCCCTTCAATGGTTATTTTGACGACTGAAATATCATTCTGGATTCTGGACTGTATTCACTGATGCTCACCCATTCTTACTACAAAGATAGTATTGTTGAAGAACACTGCAGCTGCTACAAAATGGGGTCTGCCACAGCAACCAGAGTGTCCCAATACACAGAGTGGTTTGTGGCCAGAGATTTATATCTATATTCAGTCCCAGAGGGACACAGTTGGGTTTGAGTCACTGTTAACCCTTTGGCCTATGATAATTCCTTTTGAAGAAGAAAGGGAGATTAGGGCAGATATGTGTGTTTGCTGGGGGTGTATCATATGTGACATTTAGATAGACACTGGCATGTGGGAGAATGGAGTCTGTGCCTATTCACGGGTAGGTGGTATGTCTGTGTAGCTGGGTGGGGTCAAATTTGTGTAAGATGTATATGTAGGTATGTAGCTATAGGTGGATAGCATATATGTCTAAGCATATGGAATGTGCACCTGGGTAAATATGTAAATGTATGCATGCATGTATGTATGTGTATGTGGTAGGATATGTGTATGTGTGAATAGGAAGGAAGTATGTGTATATGAGTTTATGGTGTGAAGTAGTTGGCTGAGTGGATAGTAAGGAGACAGGTAAATAATTGCCTATGTGTATATGAATGGATGGATGTAGTGTGTGCATGTACATATAAGCAAATAATATGTATGTGTAGCTTGGTGGATGTGTTGCATATGAGTATGTATGTGGTAAGGTAGGTTGGTGGTACATGTGGGTATGTATGAGGATGGCTAAGTTGTGTAGTTATGGGTGTGTATGTGTGTGTATAGGTGGGCAGTGTGTTGTGCATGTTGTACATGTGGACAGATACTTCATGGCATGTGCATGTAGGGTATGGGAGGAGCTAATGCATGTGGATAGGGATTGGAATGGGTGGTGTGTGCTTACGTTGCAGTGGGAGTCTACTTAGGTAGTGTGAACATGAGTCAGAGGTACTGGTTTGTTTCTAAATGGGTGATGTGTATGGATGGGTGTAGTTGCTGAGTGGTATGTGCATAGAGGGCTGGTGATGTGGATATATACGAGTGAGTGAGTGAGTGAGTGAGTGAGTGAGTGAGTGAGTGAGGGAGTGAGTGAGTGGGGGAGTGTGTGTTAGGTTAGGGATGGTTAGCTAGCTGGTGAGTGTCTGGGTGTGAACAGGAATGTGACTAAGTGGGCTGTGTGTAAACAGATATCTGAGAAAGCTGGGTAGATGATGTGTCCATGAGTGTGAGCGAGTGTGTGGTTGGGTGATGGTGTGTGACCAGATGTAAAAGGATAGTGGGTTGGTGGCACCTGAACAAGTGTAGCAGATGTGTGAATTGGTAGGTCATAGGTGCATGGGTATGTGTGCAATGCAAGTGGGAAGACCTCAAGCAAAGACTTGCACAAGGATATCCATCCGGAAAGGACGCTGGGCTGCTATACATAGATTTCTGGTGCTGTTAAGGTTCTACTCAGGGTGGCTGATTCCTCAGTCCCATCTCAGCCCTTGAAGCCCTCCTGCTTGGTGGCTTGATCCTTCCCAGAGCAGGTTAAACAAACTTAATGCCAAAACCCAAAATCTGGAATGCTCCAAACTCCAAAACCTTTCCACACTTGACCTCACATGGTAGGCCTCAGTCAAAATTCAGGCACACTCAAAATATTGCATGAAATTACCTGTAAACTATGTGTAAAGCATAAACCATGTTTAGGGTTTTTATTTCTACATTCATGATATCATAATGTGTATGCAAATATTCCAAAATCAAAAATAAAATCAATATCTGAAAACAGCCATGCATCAATATCCAAAAGTAAGGCTTTTGGATAAGAAATCCTGAACTGGTCTTTGACTTTGAGTCATTAGTCATTCTTGCTGTCTTTGCACTCTAGCTAAACCTCTGCCTTCAAAGGGACACTTCAGACCTCCTCTGAGTGTTCAATGCAATACAAAAGAGTCTGTGGGGAATCTGAAAAAAGTAATCAAGATATTTCTTATGTATTAGCTTATTTGAACACTATAAAGTCCAAACAGGTCCTAACACAGGCCTTAATGAGAGGTCTATGACCGGGAAAGTGCACCCTGGACCAGCAGCTGAGAATACCAACAGGACAGGATAACAGAAAGTGTGTTTTCTGCACTGGAAAAATTAATCATGGTCCCTCTCTTCCTGCTTCTCAGCACCCCATCCCCAAACCAGCCACCAGAGTTGAAAATAAAGAGGAATAAAACATGTAATATGTTTTTATGGGGGACAGAGGAGGTTAGAACATGCTGTCTTTGATTTTTTTCCAACCTTCCCTATTCTTAACTCTTCTCCATTGCTTCTGCACTTGAGCTAAAATGTTAAGATAGGACTATGTTACTGTAATTCTCTTGCCTTCCCAGGCACATAGACTTTAGTGGTGCTTCTAGAGTACTAATGGGATGGAAATGTCAGCTTTTTCTCTATAATTCTAATCTGCAAGCAGAGGTATCTCCCAGAAAACCTGACTTCAATCAACCATGATCAACAATGTCTGATGGGGCTCTAGAAGCATCCACCATTTTGTTAAGACTTGCCCACATACACAGCTTGTGACGTATGGAGATGGGGACTGCATGCTGGAGACTGAGCAGTTCAAAATGAAATGAGAAAGCATAGCTCATGGTTGATACTTTCCCAAAAAGCTAGACCAAGAGACATTGTAATTCCAAAGAGGAGCTATAACAAGTGCATATTTGCGCTCTCCTGACTATAGCAAAGGGCTACATAATACTGTTGTCTACCACACAGTGCTGTGACATGGAGACTTACTTCGTGTAGTATGCCAGGGTCCTTTTCAGAACTGTGGACCAGCCAGGACTACTAACCAACACGTTGGATTTAGAGCACGATACAAGACAGATGCACAGTCCCATAAACTACCCCAATTTTGTTCTTTACAAATAATTCTCATTATGGACTCAAGCTATTCATAGGATAGAAGAGGTCATGAGGATGTTGTATAGTTTCCTGTGGGCTTGAACAAAGAAGGAATCAATCTCTGGGATTCACCAGTCAGCCTGTATGAGGTGGGATGGATCAGGATACTCTGCAGCATATGTGCAGGACAGCCAAAATGTTTCAAACTTTCCAAAAGACTCCACTACCTCCCTAGATTCATTTTTGAAATCATGCTTTTGGTGAGGACAGTCACAGGTCAGGTGTAGCTTGACATTAGGCTGTATGACAGAGTCCTTTCTTACTCTTGCCAGGCCTCTCTCATCATAAGACAAATGGCAAAGTCCCGATTCTCTGGCAAGGGCCGAGTAATTCAGCTGAGAAAACAGAAAATACTTTACAGTGGTCTCCATGGAAACAGAAGCAAACCAAACCCATTTCTGGCCTGCAGAAGAGATACCAAGAGCTCCTCCACCATGGTGCCTGCTCCAGAACCAGAGTGTGTGCCACCCTGTGGGTTCCAATCACATACATCATAATCAGAGAAAATCACGGAGAGAGGATTCACAGACAATCTAGGGAATTGACCTATCCAAAATAAGTAAGGCCTGGCCACTAGTAACTTCAGAGGGCTTGGGCTTTTCCAGGTACCATTGAGATCACTTCATTACCTTTTGCATAGGAGTGAGTATCTTGGAGAAGCTAAAGCCCTTGCCTAAGACCACTGGCTTTATACAAAAAAAAAAAAAAAAAAAAAGAGTAAAAGGCCATGGCAGGACTCCTGGCATCAGTGTTCCCATGAGATGGCCACAGACTACTAAGTATCTGCTTTAAATACAGATTATAAGTGAAATCAGGGAACAAACAGATGTCTGGGTCACCACAAGCAATGGCCACATCCTTCTGATACCATGAGTTTAAGCTGGCATCAGTTGGTAGTGCCCATGTTCTTCTAAGACTCCACAGCTCCATCAGAAAAAGATGGGTGCAGAATCTCAATAACTCAATAGTAGTTTTCATCATCCCTTCCCATCTGGATTCCGCCCAAAGAGGCAACCATCCCAGTGCCAAGAAAGACTGGGAACCATCCTCTCCATGGGATAAAGCCAGGGGACTCCTAAGGAAACCCCAGTTTCTCTTGGAGCCTGTAAGCTAATGGGCTATTTCCATCTGCCATATTCTCTCTTCCAGCATTCCTCTCCTCTCATTGAAGAATACAGGAAATCCCTTGGCACTGGTCTATTCCGAAGAAGTAAGTTGGCTTGTTCAGAGTAGCCTCGGGCTTCCTTAAGCCTGTCCTTGTAGAGCTGGGGATGCCCCTAGGTGCTTTGCCTTACCACTGCTGTGTCTCATCTTACCATCTGATCCTTTCTGGCATGCTTCTGATCTTGAACTCTTGTTTCTGATTCTGAATTTATCTACAGCTTCCTGCCACTATCATGTGCCTATTTCCACGTTGCTGACTTAGAGCAGAGGTTTTGAGTGGGAAGAAGACAAGGCTTTTTGCTTGTTTAATTATAGAACTGGTATCATACACGTGCATATGATATGCGCATGTAAGTCGACCATGAACCATTAGCATAGAGGTTACAAGATACTCAGTAGGGGTTTTCTCTTGGTTTAGTACAGTTTTGAGGCCAAACACATATTTTTAAAAGAGTTGTTTTGCTGGGAGTGATGATAGAAGCCAGCACCTGTCATGGTGTGAAGACCAAACAGGTTGATGTGAATCCCATCAGCTTGACACAAATCTGACACTTCTTTATTACACTGCCCTAACCATAGCCTTCCTTATACCAAGGAACCATGTATTTCTCCATGTAATTCTCCCAGTTTGCGAGGGTCATTCTTCTACAAGGGACCAGGCATCTGTTTTGCTTCTTGCCTCTAGACCCTAATCCTCAGGTTTTCCCCACTGACTTACCTTGTCCCACACTGTTTCTTCTGTGCACTAAAGTGAACAGTCACATTAGGGAATGAAACGCTAAAGTGAATAAACGGCATGGAACAGAGTAGTAGCCAAGGTTATGGGACCATCTTTCAATGCAGTATCCATTTAAAAGATAAAGTCTAGCTTTTCTCCTCGCTATCAGAGAGAGAGGACTCCACACAGAATATAACACCTGTCTTCCAGAGAAGCCTCTAACTATGTGACTTTACAGAAGAATCTCAGAACCCTTTCACCTCAGCAAGGGTACAGACTAGACTGTCTAAGGTCCCTTTTCCAAGGATCTAAAGATGAAATCAGGAAGCCATGGATACAAGGCTTTGCTCAGAAGGTCCTTGATATGGGTTGCCTTGTGGGAGGTCATCAAATAATGTCATATGGTCAAATTAGAGTGTCTATAGTCAGTCAAGGATCCAATCAAAGCTCCTCTAATCACAACCTGCATTCTTCCAGAGGAAAAGCTCAGGTAGAATACAGAAGATAAGACAACTAGAACTCTGTCATCTCTTAAATATATTCAGAAGTTCAGTGACACACTGGACTTGGTGCCAAGGGCTGAAATTGTTTTGCTTTCAGGAAGGATGGAATTCCAAAAACCACCTATTCCTGTTCTATAGAAAGACTATACAACAGCTGAGAGAGGGCTCATGGCTGGGCACTAACAATGGGACTTGTGAGTCACAAGGACTGTCATGCTATATGTCTGCTGTTAGAATCAGACTCCAAGGTCTCTGTAACTCCCCCACAATATTCCTTCAAAGACAGGCATGTTCGTTCATGCCTCTCATCTCCAATCATCTCTCCCAGAGGTCTAAGTCATGGGCACTTCCATCTGAGATGTGTCAGTGACCTCCCAAGTGCCATGTTCATCCTTAATCCATTCTGCAAGCTGCAACAAGAATAGGACTCGAGGATATAAACCATGGTCCACACCCCATCACGAGTCATATCAATCATGGACCACCACTTCCAGAATTACAACTGAAATGGCCCTCAGAAACGTTTATTTTCTGACCCTTGTATAACAGGCTGGAAGCTTGATCTTGGGCCACACTTTCTTCTTTTCAGCTTTACTCTGGTAGGAGAATGAGCCATTGGGTTTCCTGCTGAGGTCCTATAGAGAACAGAAGACTAAACAGACTAGTTTATGCTTGGGGAAAAAAATGGTACTGTTAGAGATATCCAGCATTGGCTAAGATGGCTAATGTTGGGCAACTCAGGGCCTATGTGTCAGCAACAAAATAGCTGACATTGTTGTCTAGGGAATCCAAACGTAAACAGTGGTGTAATCTGTTACATAACCATTTCTGGCTGCGTGCCACCTTTTTTGTGGGTTTTCTGTAAGTATGGCTCTCAGGTCAGAAGTTTTAGGCTTGGCCTTTGCCTCTGTCTTCACAGCCTTTCTGTGTGGATCTGAATGTCTATTTCCTTGCACCGGATGTGCCAGTCTGCCTGCGCCTATGCCGGCCTGTGTGTAGCCCTTGTGTCCCAGTGTATGCCTGCCTCAAAGCCTGAATAAAGTGTGTCTTTTCTTGCCTCAACTCAAAATATCTTCAACTTCTTGGCCTCCCTTGGCCCTCCCCTCCCCTCCTGTTATCAGAACGTGGACATCACAAGCACCCTGTGTGTCCTGGCTATACTCCTTAGCTTTGTTACCACTGTTACACTGCTATGAAGAGACATTGTGACTAAGGCAACATGTAAGACCAAGTATTTAACTGGGGCTTGCTTACAGTTTCGCATGATTAGTCCATGATCATCGTGGCAAGAACCACGGCAGGCAGGCAGGCAGGCAGGCACTGGGGCAGTAGCTGAAAGCTAGCAACTGACTTCTGCTACACAGCAGAGAATAAGAATGGACCTGGCATGAGCTTTTGAAACCTCTATCCCCACCCCCAGTGACACATCTCCTCCAACAATACCACAATTCTCAATCCTTCTTAAGCAGTCTACCAATTGGGATTCAACAATTCAAATATGAGCCGATGGGGGCCATTCTTATTCAAACCAGCACATGACCCCTTCCCTTCCCCAGGCCTTAGAACATCTCTACTTTCCTTCTTTTTGGGACTTTACTCAGTTGTCACTGTCACAGAACTTGGTGGCAAGATTAGCCCTCTTTACAGGCAATCATAAAAGCATATCCCCATCCATATTGTCTGAATTGTAATTTCCCAATTATATAGGTGTTGTCTTGATGCATGTGTGTCTTTTATTCTGTGCATGCTAGCCAAGCACAGTAGTCACTTAGCTGCAAACCCAGACCACCTATAACTATTTCAGTTTAAACATTTTCCCCAAAGTAATCACTCAGTAAATAACAGATCTGAGAAATACGCTGTGAAGCACTCATAGATTAATGAGGCAAGACCTCTGTGATCCAGAGCCCAAGAACCATGATGCAACGGCACTGGTGAACAGACTATACTGTGAAACTGATTAGGTGTAAAAACAATATAACTTTACAACTCTTTTGTCTTGCTGAGCCCATTTTTACCTTTCCCAGAGGAATGACAATTTGCTAGTGTCCCTTGGTCATGTTTAACTCCCCCCCTACACCTTCCATCTGCATTTTCCTAGTCATAGTGCAACATTTCACTTCTTATAAATAACAAAATCCCTTCTCGTATTACTACAATTCTCAGCTATTGGCACAGGGGTATGACTGTAAATTTTCTTATAACTGAGGTCCCTCTAACAGATAGCCTGATTCAACTGGTGAGTCATTTCAGTTTGTATTAGTCCAATAGCCAGTTTAGGGCCAAATCCATGTTTACCGAATGCTTCATACTCTCAGATGTGGAGTCTGCCTTAGCTACTTTGTGGGTTCTTCCTTCCTTTCCCCACTCTTTATCCTGCCAGTTCTACCCTCTATCACTAGACAAGAGAGAAAGAAGGAAGAAGGGGGAGAAAGAGAGAGAGATCCCTGACTCTAATATCTTTCTTCTGGTTTCTTCTTTGAGCACAACTACTAGCAAACTGCAGTCAACTCCCCTGAACAACCAACAACACCAAACCTGCCTCTCAGGGCCCTACCATTTATATACCCTGGGAACAATTCCCAGAATTCCAAACATCGCACAATTGCAGAAAGTATCCGAAGCTGGCAAAACTTCTACTAAAGCATGAGGCAAACCATGGCCAGCCACTGTGGAGGAGCCCCGTATCCCCATGGCTGGGATTAAACCAAAAATATATTCTTATAATATTGCTGTGTCTTTTAAAGAAACCATTTCAGAATTCTCACTATACAGGTGTGTCTGTTGAGATGTTACTTTCACAACTCTGCCTTTCCAGTACTGAGCTGTGATTTTTGTCTGATTGGTAGATCACAGCTAGTGTTGACTGGTATTCATAAACCCTTTAATGAACACTCATATCTAAGCATTTTCTAGACATTTCCATTTCCCACTAGCAAAGCTGTTCCCAAACCTCATGCTGACTCTACAAATGAGTGAGCTGTTGGCCAGGCCAACCCAGGACCCCAGACATTTTTGGAAATCCAGAGGGCATGATCAAAATGAAATGCCAACACCTCATGCTGGTAGGAGTTTGGCTATAGTTTATTCATAATCTATTTCTTCACCCATTCATTCACTTACTCAACAAACCCTCTGCAGACTTACCCTTGGCCACTGTGTTAGGGAATGAGGATGCACTGGAGAGGAGAATGGTGTAGCTTTATGGACCACAGTAAGTGGAAGAAAAGAAGGCATAAAATCAATACATAAACTCGCGGTGTTGGAAAAGGAAGCCTGGCACTGAGAACTTGCATAATGAACAAGGCCTAGTCTACCTTAAGAAGGTTCTTTTGAGAAAGTAATACCTTTGCCAAACTCTGAAAGAAGAAAGAGATGTTCCATGGGAAATATATATATAGAAACATCAGAATTTTTATGTTTGAGTAAAAAGCCTTTGAGGAAGAGGAAGGGGACCTTTTTGAGGGATAAAGATTGACCAAAATGACCAAAGCCAGGACCTGGTGAGGAAGGAAGAAGGTGTGAAAGATGAAACAAGGTGCAGAGAAGTGGGGAGCCCTGCACAGATCATGGCTTTGTGCACTTTGTCCAGTTTTGAGGGGTTTGGTTTTTATTTTGTAAAGTCTACACAATTGGAAATCCACACGATTCTATAATATCTCATATTCCTTTTCTTTTCTTTTGTTCCCCATATCCCTTTTCTAAGCAACAAATAAGAGTAAATGTAAATTTCCCAGGCAAGTTATAAAGCATATGACAATTGTTCTACTTACTGAGTTCATCCCCATGTGAAATAGAATAGCATTATAAATTTACAAAAACAAACAAACAAACAAACAAACACACACACACACAAACTATAAAGCAAGAGTTCAAGAATAGCCACTCAGACCATTTCAGAGTCTCTGTCCCTTGGAATGACCAATATGCTGGTTTTTCTAGACCGTGGACTTCAGTGCTCAATTCAAATGTCACTTATCATTTCCCAGGAACATGCAAGCAGCCATTCCAATCAATGGCCTGTGTCCTGATGCATCGATTCATCTTGGCCTTTGCAGGGGTCTCTCAGCACAGTGTCCCTGCTTGTTAAAGGCAATGTGCCGCCTCATAATGATAATGCTTTGCACTTACCGAGCACATTGCCCAGAGGTGTCTCAAAGCATTCTGCAAACATTTAATTAAGTTAGTTTAGTGGCTGCAGGGGAGTCTCAGCCTCTGGGCACCAAGAGTTCTTGGATAGGAGGGGATCTTGAGACACAAGTAGAAGTTTTTCCTCTGGTGCCCACTGACTTTGGGGTACAGAAGACAGTAGGTTGCTGTAGAGGGAGTTTCTGCATTGCCAAGCAAACAGTCACACATGAATAGCTATGTGTGGCACAGACCCCTGCCATGTACCAATAGGGAGGGGATTGAGTCTGAAGGCTCCAGTTGGGGTTCTCTCAGAGGGGCAAAGTCATGAGAAAAAAGGAAGATGTGCTTGCTTATTGTGAGGAGCTATGGCTGAGACTTTAAGAGTAGCTAAACTAAGGCTGTGTGTGAATGTATGCATGAACACATCCAAACTGTGTGTGTGTGAGTGTGAGTGTGTGTCTGTGTCTGTGTATGTGTGTGTGTGTGTGTGTGTGTGTATTCACGTGCGTGCATGCGTGCATGTGTGCATGCATGCAAGCATGCATTCAGCAGGAGTGACTTTGTGACTGCCAGAGGTGATAAAACTCCAAAGCAGTGTGCATGCTTGCACGCATACCCACAGGGAAGTAATCACAAGTACGTTTGTTTTCATGTTCACCTCTGGGTTAGAATTTCTTTCTGTTCCATCCTCAGAGTTGCCTTTATGTGCTTCTGAATGAATGATGAGAAATCCGGCTACTGGAACTGTACCTGCTCCTATCGTATCACTCCACCTGCAGCAGATACAGGAAACTAAGGCTTTAGAAATCAGTAGCACATTCTAAATCTTCACTTCCTGACCATAGCACAAATGATAAGAACAGATGACCTCAGGACCTAGAGCTACCCAGAGATCATCACTGGGAGTGGGACAGCAGAACAAAGCCACCCCAAGGTGACACCAGCCTGCTCAGCCTCCAAGTCTGGAAAGTTCCATCAGCATCCAAAGGTGCCAGTATCCACCATCCCTGACAGCTTGGCTTGTCAGCAGCCATAGGCCATCTGTGGACTGACACTTGAGTTCCATGACAGGAAGGGTGGGTGTGCTTCCATCTGCCCTCTCTCTCCAGCTGCAGGCAGCTGCAGAGGGATGGCAACCATCCACAAACAGACAGGGTAGCAGGCTGATGGGCCCCAAGCCAGGGAGCCAAATGAGGAAAGCCTTGGCCACAGGCTGAAAAGAGTCATGCGAACATGAAACTATGGGATGGTGCTACTGAAATCCCCACCTGGTGAAGGCTGCTGAATAAGTCCACATACCCTGCATCTCACTGAAAACATTAAAAAGCAAAAATTTAGGAACGCAAAAAAGACCCATGTTTAGAACTAACTTTGCACAGCAGAAAAACCAAGGTCCAAGTCAGTATATATCTTCAGTGTAGTCAAAACTAAGGAAAAAGGAAAACAGTTTTCTAGTTTGGTGTACTATGGTTTTGAAGCTGGAAGATGTCTTAAGTCACCAGAATATATATAAGGTCTTGTTGAGTAAAGGAATTCGTGTATTGTATTCAGCTAGATTTTATCACCATGGCAAAGACAGACAAGTCAGTACAGTTCTATCTTGTCTTCCGCCTTCTTTATCAGTGAGAACCATATTTTCTAGTCACCTACACATAAGCATCCTTCTGCCTTTGCTATGTCACTAGAGACTGGGATGTGTTCTCTTATGATAACAACTATTAAGCTTTCCCTTGTTAACATCTAACTTAGATTTTTGTCTTTTCTGCCCAATAGGAAACAGGAGGCATACAGACTTGGAACCCTTTCTACAGACTGGCAAATTGAGACCTGGAGAGCAAACTGGATGCATTCCAAAAAACTCTGAAACAAAGCCTGTAACTTCTCAGCTTTCATCATTCATTGAAGCTGGTGTGGAGATTCACCGAGTGGGAAACTGCCCACTGGCATGCTTCCCCAAGAAGCTCAGATGCCAGGCTGAAGCTGTTAGCATAGGTGCTGTTTCTAGTGGCTGACATAGGAGATCCAGGCACTGGAATTGCCAGACCACAAACACAAGCAGGTGTGGGCTACTTAAGGCATCTCCTAAATGCTCCAGGCTTTGGGGCTGTGGCTGAGGGTGCCACACAAGGAAAGCAAGGAGGCAGATGAGCCTGGAGCTACACATAAGACTCTCAGGCCATCTGGGATCTCCGATTGATCTCACACTGCCCAGCTCCAGGCAACTAAAACACCAGGTATTGCCTGTCTTCTTCTAAGTGCCTGCTATTGTCACTGGCGGGTGCTGAATGCCAACAGGACATGGTCTGACCTTATTAATATGCCAATCACTTACAGGGATTGAGAGCCACACGATAGCTGGGTGGGAAGGAAGTATTGGCAAAAGGGTGATGAAACCTGTCAATAATCGGATGCCTAGACCTTGGTCCTAACTCTCAGTGGACCCCGGGGCTTACAGTCTCCTGCTTGACTCCTCTCACACAGGGAGACAGCCCTCCAGGCTTCTCAACACTGGGAGGGAGTGGGGACAGAAATCATTAAAAATTCTTCATGCCCTTCTATCAGTCCAAAGATTCAAGGTCCTTCATGAAGTAAAATATACAAAGGAGAAAGGGGCCTACAGAAGATAAGGACATCTTAAGCCGCTGGGAATTTTCCAGCCAAGCCTAAGGCTTTCTGACAGTCAATGATGGCAAACCTGTTTAAGATGTGACAGGTCACAAACCCAGGCTCAGTCTTCACAGCAATTCTCTGCTCAGTGCATGGGAGAGAAGACCCCTGAATACCTAGGAGTAAAAGGGACACACCAGAGGAAAGGTCTACAGAGTAGAAAAGTAGGCTTCCAGCTTAGAAATTCAGTCTTTCTCTCAACTCCCTGAGACTCTCCAGAGCCTACCCCACCCTGTCTCACAGCTATGATGCTAGGATAGGTGGAGGGAAGATGTGTTTTCACCCAAAGGCTGCATTTCCTGGACAGAGACTTTGAACTGGACAAATTGGTCTGGAAGTCATCACAGGGACCTAAAGTACTCAGCAGTATATATACATACTACTGTCAGTAATACACATATTACTAAGATGGACTTCACATGTTGATCTGAGCTCCTATCCCCAGGTGGTTCTGATGCAAATATCCAGCAACCTTAACTTCCGGCTCCTCCATCCTATTTATCTTCCCATCAATGCCCAGATTCAAGGTCATAAAGAATCCTGGGACTGATGATGTGGCTCAGTGGGAAATCATTTGCCTACCAAGGACCTAGGTTTCCCAGTGAGCTTTCATGCACACACATACACACACAGGCACACACACAGGCACACACATACACATACAAACACATGCATGTGCACACATACACACACAAACACACGCATGCACACAAATACTCTTTTCCAAGACCATAATGTCTCTTTCTACCTGGGTCAACCATCTCAGCCTCATCATTCCCTCCCTGGATGCCCAGGGACTCAGGACTATGCTTTTAAGCATGACACTTTGTCAACCACATCCCCTTCCCTGTCCTGTCTTGGATGTGAGCTCAATAGTCTGCCCCTTGCAACTGTTTTCCCACCCTAGAAATTCTGCTTAGGAAAACAATTTATGAACATCAGTCTCCCTGGGGAAGTACCAGGTAACAACAGCATTAACCTGAAAATGCTTCTGAGTTGAAAAGGTGTTTTTGCGAAGAAATGAAAAGCTACAGTCTGAGATAGCACTGAGGCCTAACCAGGTCAAGGTTTTGTGATCATATTAGCCTGGTTTTACCTGCTGGGAGAGTAAATAGCTAACAAGCCGGTGTTAACTCTTGGGAGGGTAGGCAGGATTTGAAACAAAAGAAAAAGAATTTTAAAAAAGTCCAAAGACATTGGAAGTAAGTAAAGGATGTGCGCACGGAGGAGCTGCAGGCCTTTCGGCTCCTGCTTGAGACTGCAGGTGTCTTCTTTCCACTAGCACCAACTTTTCTTCCTCCCTATTCCTGATCTCTGAGGGATGCTCAGACCTGAGAGCATCCCTCAGAGTAGGGATTAAAGCCTGCCTACTGGGGTAAAGGCAACCATGGTCAGATGTTACTTTTAATAACGGCAGCTGGCCTCACACCTTCACACTCACACCCAAGCAGGGCTCAGGAAGTGTGGGTGAAGACCCCTTTCAAGTCTTAGGTAAGATATTGCTGTAAGCCAGGGACTCCCTGCTCCCTGCAAGCACAGTGCTTTAGGGTATAAGGATATCCCTAGAGGAAATTTTCACCCCAGTTTCTAGCTTTTGGGAGGGTATACTGTGTCCCAGCCACAGCCTACTGGGCTTACTCACTGTCTGTCCTTAGGACAGCCACAAGGGATGCAGAGACCCTGTGAAGTAGGTCCTCTACCCATCCTCCCCGCCCATTCCTCAAGAAGGTCCTAACCCAAGCCCCTAGAGCCACAGTGGGAGGAGCAATCAGTCCATGATGAGCTTCCTCCTGAACTCTCAGAAAAGTTTATCTTTTTGCAGAGGATCAGAAGCTCCCACCTGACTCCCTCTATCAGGCTCTTGCAGGTACTGAGCACTGGGCTCTGCCTGTGGCCTTCCCCACTCCCCCTGGTACACTGGAGACCCTAGAAAAAGAAAAGGGTCACCCTCCCAACTCTGAACTTGCCAGTCCCAAAAGACATCTGGGAACTTGATTTAGAACCTATCTCGTCTCAGAAAAGTAGAATTCAAAACTTAATGGGGAGGGGGGTCATAAAATTCCCAAATTAATTAAAATCTGTTTTTAAAAGTGATGCAACATTACACAAGGGATATATTTTCTTTTTTTAAAAAAATTCAATTTTTCTCTTTTCTCCCAATAAGTTCCATTTTTTTTTCTTCTAATTTTCTCTGGTAGTTTAGAAGTACTTTGGAGAATTAGGTTTAAAAGAAAGGGGAGAAAACCTTACCAAGGTATTCTGAATATAAAATGAAGAATTATGTGCTTTACCTATGAATGTGAGGGTTAAGAATCTTGGCATTCATGTCTGTACATATATATGTAAGGGAATTTAGGTCTAAGCTAAATTCATGAAAGGATGAGAAGGCTAAATGTTTAACAGAAAACAGGCTATCTCCATTTCCACAGCAAGAGGAGAGAGAGAGAGAGAGAGAGAGAGAGAGAGAGAGAGAGAGAGAGAGAGAGAGAGAGAGAGAATGCCCCTAAAGGGTGAGGTTTAGTGTGGAAGACCCAGAGACCCTTTGATGCTGCCTAAAATGTTGGTGATCCTTCCAAGCCCCTTCAGCATTGTGTGAAAGATGCCTGTGGACATGGTCCTCTGCTTGCAGAAGGCTCCGATGCAATTACCAACCCTATTAAGATGTGCAGGATTCTGCAAGGAGTCTAGCAGGCTGACTGGGGAGGGTTGCGTTGCGGCATCTTACCTGGGTCACTGCAGACTTGATTTGCCCAAACAAGTAAGTGCTGTGAGAAAGAGCACTGCCTTAACATCTCTTCCCACAGCAGAGACTCTAGCTACCCTCCACTGGGACTAGATTTCCCCGACCTTCCCCCAGCTTGGACCAGATCAAATATATTAGGAAAAATTCATGTCTCTGCTGTGATGTGAAGATTAGGAAGGAGAAAGTGGATTTCAAAGACACAATCTGCCCATTTGGTGGAAGGATAAAGAAAGGACAAGAGGCGGTGGAAGGATTGTGTTAAGACAAAAAATGCAGTAGAGAAGAATTCATGAAAGGATGAGAAGGCAAACACGGAGGTAGGGATCTAGAGTGGGAATAGAGGGGAGGGTTCGGAAGGAAGGCAAGGAAGAGAGGAGAGAACATTGGGAAGAGAGAAAAAACAGGAAGGGGGAAAGAAAAAAAGCACAGGAAACAGAGACTCAGAGATCTACAAGGATTCAGAAAAAAAAAAAAAAAAAAAAACAGTGACCAGTACTGAGCGGGATGCCAGTTCCTGCTGCAGGTCCCCACGGCAGCGGCAGCGCAAGCAGGTTTTTGCTTCTGCGCCCCGGAGTTTAAGCCCCTCTTCTGTCACCCCTGGGACCACATCTGGTCAATGCCAGTTGTGCCTTTCACAGAATCAGCAGCACCTTGCAGCACTGTGCGGATCTTGAACCCAGCTCCCCGGAAGGGAGCAAATCGCTTGCTGCGGGCATCTGTCTGCCTGAGAGGCAGCTAGCCAGTGAGTGTGTGTGCTTGTGAGCGTGCACGGCAAGCCTACCTTCACTCACAAGCCTCTTGCACTCCCTCTTTCCTCCTTGCCTCTCCCTCTTCCCCCTTTTCCTTTTGCCCTAGCAGCGGCACCATCGCCCAGAGAGAGAAAACACCCTTCTTTGCTGGGTACCTGGGATGAAGAGCAGGGCAGTGGTGGCCGAGAAGACGATCCAGTAGGCGGGATGGTACATCTCGAGGCTGTGGTGCTCGGCCGGCCGGCTAGCTCCTGCTGGTGCTGCTGCTGGTGCTGCTGCTGCTACCGAGGCTGCTTCCTCTGTGCTGAATTCTGAGCAGGTTTAAATCCAATGTTTGCAAAGGGAGGGAGAGAGCAGAAGAGAGAGAGCGCGCGCGAGATGGGAGCAGGCAGACAGCGTCTCTGATTTTTTTTTCCCCTTGCACATACACACAACTGGTAAGAATCATCAGCACCAATCTGCACTGGGAGCACAGCAGACCACCTCCAAGCCACACATTGGCTCCACTCTCCTGAGCGACACAGGGAGACTTTGCTGTTGGGAAGGCTCCACTCCGAGGGGAGTTGAAGCCGGTCCCTTGCACACCTCCTCACCGCGCAGCAGTACTGCTGGGATCTGTGTGAGTATGCCAGTGTGCCTCGCATGGGCACACCCGCTCCTGGGTAGGCAGCGGGAGGGGTCTAATGCCCTTCCCTAAATCTTACCCCAGTAGGTCTCGGGACACAAGGAATGAGCAAAGGCTGCTTCCTGGCAGAAATTGACTAATGCCCATGCCAAGACCTTATCATTCCTCCTTCCTGGTCTCCAGCCCAGGGTGCAGCCAGAGCTTTTGCTCAGAGGTTTCTCAAATGCATCATGTCCCCATCCTGCCAGCAAGAGCAACCTGAACCCCCAGCTGGAAGATGGATATGTCCAGGTTTTTTTCTCATCAAAGTTACAGGGAATTGGCCAGCCCCCCCCAAAATTAGAGTATTAGGGAATTCTACCAAGACAGAAATCCAAACAATTGACATGATCCCAGCACACTTAGTTAGGGTCATCCAGATTAGGTCTCGAGGAAGAAGAAACTTGCAGAAGTCTTCAGAAGGCTCACAGTGATGCCTGTGGCTTTGGCATTTCTTTTCCTTCTTCCTTCCTTCCTTCCTTCCTTCCTTCCTTCCTTCCTTCCTTTCTTTCTTTTTTCTTTCTTTCTATCTTTTTTTCCACCCTGGTCCAGTTTGTGTCTGTGCAGTGATAGTTTAAAGGAGCTATAATTGTGCACGTCAGAATGCAGCCAAAACACACTCTATCTGCCCTCCATGCAATGTGGATTGCACACTGCTGGCATGCCCCCTGCACTTTGAAATATGACAATAAGAAGAGCACTGGATATTACGGAGGCTCTGGGGAGAGTAACTCTGTCACCAGGCGTCCTCTAAGGACCCCACATCTGCTAGGATTCCTCCCCAGCTCTGTGCATGTGTTCTACTTCTCATATGCGAGTGACTTTCCAGGTGACATTCTTTCTTCCTCCCTGGTTGTTTCTGTGATGTATTTCCAACACCTCCTATGGGACAGGGAAGTACCAGTATTATTTTAGCTGTCCCTACCAGTTTTCTGCCCCATAGATATCATTACCATAAATTTTCAGTTTAGCAAGTACCAGTGATTTGAGAAACATTCCACGGCTAATGAGTCCAGATTCAAACCCGGGTCTGTACTATCGTAAAAACCAGTTTTGGTGAAGTAGAAGGATGCACAGAACTCATTTACATCTAACAGAATATCAGTCTTTCTAGGAAATAAGATATTTGCCTTTAAAGAAGTAGGACATTGATCATTTCCCTTCTTACAAACACAATAATTGATAGCATCATCATCAGCACTTAGCAAGTTGTTGATTAATATAAAGTGCTTTTCCAAGGCTGGGTAAAGGAAGAATATTGTTTCTTCTTATCTATAAAAGCCATAGGATATATCTGAAGATTCCTCTAGAAAAATAATAAGGAACAGTATATTAGTGAGTGTATGTAGAAGATAATAGGATACATCTACACTACACTGTAAAGTCGCTTTCTCTCCGGCCAGCAGTTAGAAAGCACCTCATGCATAAGCAGAACAATCTATGAATCCTCTGAGCAAGGACAGTACCAGACTGACAGTCTGAAGAAGTTTCACTAGTGGAGTCCTCTGATGCACAAAGAGACTTGAAAGGCAGAGAGGGATCAGACAGGCCACAGAAAGAAAATGGACAGACAGCCCAAGGATGGGGACTGGCAGACACAAACAAGAGGCCTTTAGAAAACCAAGAGCAGTGCTGGGGGGTTTTAAGGAGAGACACTGAGAAAGTCCTGTAATTTAGGAATGTCCTATTATGCTGTAAAAGAGTTAATTTCCTTTTGAGAAAAGAAAGACTATGAACGCCATTCATTTACAGAACTATTCTAGGGAACGTGTGAATTGTTTTCATCTTAGCAGACACAGATGAGATCTGGCAATAGACTCTTGTGGCAGGAGAAGAGGAAAGATTAGTCTAAATGTGGTGCTGAAGGATTAGTTTGTTTGGGCAACTCATTAACCCCATGTTGGCTATGGACTTCAGATATGGCATTACATTAAATCCTTAGCCTAATAAGAGAGGCAGCAACTGAGGTTTAGAGAGGTTAAGTAACTTACCCAGGGCCACAGCTAGTGAGTGAGTGATATCGTCCAAGTGCTTCTGTTTCCTCTATGTAAAGAAGTTATATATTCTTCTGTTTCCTCTATATAAAGAAATTATGGCATTGAGCACTATCATGGTATTGCTCATCTCCATACAAGGAACTCTGTTATTGGCCTTGCATATCCCTTATTAGTCTTTTCAACAAATAGTGATGGAGGTGTACTATCCTTATGACATAGAGGGGAGAGTTCAAAAGGTTTAAATAGCATCCTCAAAGTTGCAGGCTGCTCACCTGGAGCTGAGGGCCGGCCAGCCTTCACCCCTTACAATGGCCAATGACTGAAGTGGGAAGAAAAAAGAAGAGGCTTGAGTGCCTAGGGAACACTGAGCACCTCAACAGTACTGGCTAATTGCAGTGACCAGCAGTCCCTGTGTGCTGAGTACCCAAGGACTCTGGGTAGCACTGGGCACAGCCCCCTCCTTGACTTACACAGGGACTGCAGCACCACCTTCTCCATAAATATATTAGAACAGTGAAGAGTACTCGGCACAGCCTCCCTAAAAAGAACAGCTGGAGTACAGGCTGCATTCCTGTGCTTTCCATCCTTGTAACAAACTCTTAATTTAATAAGGGATACACTGGTTCACATCTTTGGACACTGTAGCCATGACTAAGTACATGCAAATCTTTTAGATCTGATTCTTAAAGGGGCAAAGCAATGTAAACTGATAGAGTACAAACACCCCTCCTCATGCCAAAGAATTGAAAAACACGAGGGGAAGGAAGCTAGAGGTTCACTATTCCCTTCAAGTGTATACTTCAGTGATGGATGGCTTCCATTAGGTCTCCCCACTAAAGGTTCTACTGATTTCCAAGAACCAGCACAGGACTATTCTTTCAGCACATGAATGTTTATGGGGAATTAAAGAGCCAATCTACAGCAACACACTACCAGACAGTGAGCTGCCAGGGACCAGGGACAAGTGTCTAGTAACATTTAATGGGGAACGCACAATCCAGGCAAACCCATGCTGCCGTCTCTTCGTTCTCACTAAGCCTTACAGAACCACGCAGTTCCACAGAAGAGGCAATAGAAGAGATGGCAGAAAGTCCCAACTCCACTTCCAGGCTTATTTCTCTCACTATTTTCTGTTTAGTGTATTCAATGAAATCATAATGTCTGTAACACAATAACTTCTGTTGAGGAATAAACTCACTTTGTAAACAGAAAAACCTAAGCTTATATTCTGGCAGAGTCATTACTAGTGATGTGACCTTATCTTTAAAAAAAAAAAAGATTCACATATATATGCATATATATATAAATTATATATTATATAAAATGCTATAATATCGTGATATATAAATACATAGCGATAGATAGAGATAGAGATAGAGACAGAGACAGAGACAGAGACAGAGACAGAGACAGAGACAGAGACAGAGATAGAGATAGAGATAGAGATAGAGATAGAGATAGAGATAGAGATAGAGATAATTTTTGGGGGGACAGTGTCTCACTCTGTAGCCCAGACTGCCCTGGGATTCATTATGTTACCTAGGGTCATGGCCACCACACCTGGCCAGGACACTTTTGTTTTTAAAAGCATCCATTTAGGGCAGCTGATATGGTTTGGTGGTAGAGCTTTTACCTAGTATGGATAAGACCCTGAGTTCAATACTTAGGACCAGGAAACTAAAATGAATTGCAAGAATCTCTTTATTTCAACAATCTCTTTCCTAATCTGCATGAGGCACTTAATTAAATTCACACTTAACAAACATCAGTGAAGATCAGAAAATAATTTATGTTATTTTTTTCTAAATTTGTGTGCTTGACAAAGTCTTTTGTAAAGACCACATAAATATGTATTTTTACTGATCAATTCTTCTAGTCTATTATATGACTAAAACATATGTCTCTTACTTTTTTAAAAAGTAGAAATGTATAAATGCATATTTAATCAATAGATGGCACCAGCTCTAAAAAGAGATATTACGGTCTACTGGGTCCATTTACGAATTCTTAAAAAACACAAATAAAAATAAAAATGCTTCAGTGCATATTTACTAGGGGAACTGTTCTCTTCTCTGGAGTAAATAATAAGCAATTTTATACCTTCCGTGATTTTTTTTCTTCTTCTTCCAAAGCAAACAGAATCTTCAAAGCTGTATTTAAATAGCAACAAAGTATAACCACGAGCCAATTGGAGAGGGGACATGTGTGAGAAGACAAGAGTCAGTCCTGGAGGCGCCTGCCCTTTGAACCAGTAAAGTGGTCAGGTAGCCAGTCGTGCACATGCACAATCACGGATCCTGAGAGAGTCACAAGAAAGGCAAGTGTGTGGGGGTGGGGCCTTCACCCTTCCACCAATGAATTTCCTGATTTCACCTACCTTCTGTCAAATTCACCAATCTTGGACAAGAATACATAGCCTCCTTTGATCAAGTGTTTTTCCCCCCCTTTTTGACATTTTAGGTGGAGAGATTTTTGGTAGAGTGTCTTCCTATGCATCCTAGCTTTGCCTTTCAATTTACTATGTAGCCCAGGCTAGCCTTGAACTCTGAATGCTCCTCTCACAGCATACTCATGCTAGAATAAATGTGAACCACTTAGCCCAGCATATTTTTTATACAAAGAACAACATTAATGAAGAAACTGTGCTTCATGCAACCATTTACCCATTCATTCATGAAACATTTACTAGAAGCCTACCATGGCCTGGGTGCATGTGCAATATGCAGGAAATAGAATCCATTTCTGAAGCTCTTTTTATCCAAAACCCATCTACATAGCAGTATGGAAGACAAAATGTCAAACTACCAATTGCACCATTGATTACATTTATGACAAGTGCTTGTAAAAATACTGGCTCCTAGAAATACAGAAAGTGGTTCTTGTAAGGAGAAGGAAGTGTGGCCAGTGTTAGAAACGTCCCTGGGATCCGGAGAGAAGTTGTCATGGGGACCAGCCAGCCAAAAGTGTCTACTGCAGAAAGAACAGTTCATCCAAACTCCCCAAAGCAAGGGCTCAACTGGGGTAAGACCAAAGCTCTCAGCGCAGTCCACTTTCGTGCAGTCTCTTTGTTGAGACTGGTTCTGCTGCAGGCAGCGTCAGGCAGTGGATGGATACACGTAGAAGCTGACACTAAGGACGCGTTGCAGATACAGTAACACTTGGGGCTTTGTCACGCTTTTGCTGGGAGGACATGAAAAGAGGATGAAATACACTGATGATTAAAAGCTGGCTTTGCCATCTCAGCTCTACCTATTCCAAAATGCTCTGCAGGACTCCCGGGCTGCACATGATTCCCTGAGAACATCTTAATGGCTCCAGGATGCACATTAGCTCCTTTAAACCATAAAGGTCCCGCCTTTATTCACAAGCACAACAATCGATTAACTGACTAGTTTAGGACTGTAACAGTCCCACTGTCCCTGGGGCTTGCTTACAATAGGTGTCTTAGAGAATCAGGTCTTAATCTCTATATGGTGTTTCCCAAACTTGTTAATGTCTTCACGAAATATCATGCTTGTCAATCAAGATAATCTTAACAATAACTATCATGTATGAAATACCCATAACATGCTAGTGTGTCTGATCACCGGCTAACATGCCATGTCTACTCACCCTTCCCACCAAATGTATGACTGCTACAATTTACACTTTATGGATTTATGAGGTATGATATGTCCTCAAGGTCACCAATGTAGCTGAGATAATTCAGAGCTGTTTGACTCTGAAACCAAATTCTGGGATCTTTAATACATGAAACCATAGCATGATGTCAGCAACATACACTTTTAAAATTAAAAAGATACCTTTATCAAAGTAATTTCTTTTTGTTCTGCCTGGTTACCAGTGCTTAACACTTGGGCTGAAGGAGAACCATATCTCAAACAAAAGCCACCAGACCCATCTCTTTTAGCTGCTATGCCTTTCCCCTGGGTGTGGCTTCTCAACTATTGCTTAATATAATGATGTTAAGATGCTGGCTCACTAACACGGAAGATGTTGAGTTAGCTCCTGCTGATCTCCAGTGCTCTCCCATTAACCAAAGATAAATCTGTCACGAAGTTTGAATGAGTCCATCTTTGATTGGCAGTATTATGAGTGTTAACTATTGTCCTCCTAATCAATCATTTCACTTTCCCTTTGAAATATTTGTAAAGAGATGCATGGAAGCGATCAACTCCAGGAAAAGCAATAGTGCCTGTGTGCCTGATAGTCAGCTAACATACACTGTGTCAGGTTTCTCACACACTAGGCAAATGTTCTGCCACTGAACTCTCAATAAACTTTTCCATATACAAAATTCATGTTTTTCAACTCTAAATAATTTTATTTAATTTTTGTATTATCTTTGAAGTTTTCTCTTCTCTTTATTTACTTGTTTTTTGAAGAATTCCTGTTAAACTGGAGGCAGCCACATGGTTTCACTTTCACATGTTTTCTTCTTCCTTTTCCATCAAGATTTCCTTGACTTACATTTTTTACTGAGTCAAAAATTATACTTTCAAATTATTAATTTCAAACAGTCTTCCCTGTTGCCTGGTTTTTATAGTGCCCTATTCTTGTTCCTGGCTACAGAATCTTCTCCTATCTTTCTGAAGATGTTAATTAGGCTTTCTAAGTTTCCCTTGCCTGCCAGCAAAGTCTCCGCCCCTTGGGCTCCCTTTTTTCAGTTCGTCTGTGCTAGTCTTTGTGTTTTGTACAGGATGGCCGCCTCAACTCTCTCGTGATCTTTGGCCTTCCGGTTATATTTCAAGAAAGCAGCAAAAGGCTGACTGAAATCTCTGTTCTTCCATAAAGCCCATCAACTGCTCAGCCCTCAAAAGATGAGCAGGCAAGGAGCTGTCCTTTGGCTCTTTTCCTGAATGACCAAGAGCTATTGCTAGAGGTCGTTTCATCTTGAGCCAGGCATGCTTCTCCAGGCAGGAACACTTCCTTCTCTTGCCAGAAGGCTCAGGCCTTGGCTACTCTCCTGTGATGATCCTGAAGAACTCTCTTCAATTCCTTCAAACATTGAATCTCTCCTTCATGCTAAAGTGGCAGAATCAGAGGATTCTGGGGGTCAGAAATGTCTAACAGAGAATTTCCACCAACCCAAAACTTCCAGCACTCCCTATTTCTATCCTCCAAAATACCCAGTACCTCCCTGTCCTGAGCCCACCCTATGGTAATCGACTGTTGTGGGCATAGATCTACTTAGCTCTGGCTGATGTGTCCTTCTACTGACACTTAAGTCACAACTATCTTCACTAAACTGTCACTCATTCTTGTTACTTTCCCATAGAAAGTCCCTTCTCCTGTCTACTTTTGTTTCCTCCAAATAGAGTCAAACCCTTGAAGGTTGTGCCTTTCAAACCCTTTGCTATCATTTTTAAGAGGTTTCTCAAGACAGTAGAGGTCAGGCCAGCATGTTACATGAATATTAGTAACATTCCTAGTTGGCATTACACAGAACAGATGGCAGACATGATTTTCTAAATACCTGGAACACCAGGCATCAGAGTGCTACAGACAGGTGTAAAGTTTGAGGCAAAGATGTTTGTGGCAAGTGTCTCCTCTATTTGCTTCCCCAACATGAAGGAATACAGAGGAAGGGCTAATTCTCCATACTCTTCAAATGGCAAAGCGAAGACAACACTGGGGAGGAAAAGCACGTTCTAAAGGCCAACAAGTCAAAGATTGACATCAGGACTGAAGCCTGAATTCCGCCACTTTGCCCTTTTCTCCTCACCACCCCATTGTGAATGTTCCCTTTGTTGCTACAATGGTTACTGACCGCATTAGTAGTACCCCATGGACTGTCCAGAAACTAGGCAGATTTGTTTTGGAAAACATTATACTGTCCTACAACCTTTCCTTTAGATATGTGTACCTGATGCAAATGTAGTGAGAAATATAGCCAGCGTTCCCGATCCAAGATTTCATTCACTTCCACAGAACAAAACTTTTAGTGGAGAAAAAACAAACAAACAAACAAACAACCCTATGGCTATAAGAACACGTGCAGATTTTTTTCTTGCTCTTATTCCCTAAGCAGCATATCATAACAACTATTTGCACAACATTTAAATTGTATTCAATGTTTTAAGTAATCTAGAGACTATTTGGAGTCTGTGGTAGAGAGGGAGGAAGTCTATGGTAGAGACAGAGGAAGGGATGGAGGGAGGGAGGGAGAGAGGGAGAAAGGGAGGGAGAGACAGAGGGAGGGATACAACATATGCATCCCTCTACCATTCTCTAAAAAGGACTTGAGCATCTCAGATCTTAATATGTACCGGGGTCCTGAAACCAAGCCCAACTAAGAGACATTGTACTGAAGAAAATCACACCAGATTTTCATCTTCGAATGAATTCCCAGTGCCAACAGTTCTTAAGAGAGCCTGAAATATTTTATCTAGCAAAGAAACACCCATTTTCCATGATGAAGAGGAGGAAGATGAGGGAGCACACACAGCCTGCTGTAAGGGAGCAGGCCAGGCCAGAGCCTAAACCGGCTCCCACTGCAGCAGCCTCTGATTGCTTTGCTCCGCCCACTCCTTCTCACCCTCTTAAACCCGCACTCCCAGTTCCTGTCCTCCTCCCTCTCTGTGTGGAGCAGCCTCTCTCTACCCTTCTCCTCCTTCTGGAATGAAAAGGCTACTCTTCTCTCCTTGCCTGTCTGGTTAGACAGTGAATGCATGTCTATTGATTTGCATTCGCAGAAGAAAAAGAGGAAAGGGGAGGGGGAAGGGAGCAGAAAAGAAAACTACACAGTTGCTCACTCTCTGACTGCATGGCTCCCCAGGGGGCATGTTCAATCAGTAGCGAAAATTTCTGCTATATCCCTTCCTTTCTGCCTCCCAACCCCGCTTAGCCCCTGCAGGATACCAGCTCCTGGCAGGGCTTTATCAGCCCAGGTCCAAGTGCCACATAGAACCAAAGCCCTTGGTCTATCCCTCTCCCACCCCTTCTTCTGAGCTAGCACATCCTCACTGACACTAACCCTTTGTGCAAGGCACTGGGCCAGAGTAGCAGAGCAGAAGGACAGGAGAGGCCAGAAACCTTGCCGTTGGCAAGAGCTGGCCTTAGAGACTGCATGACAATGACTTTGGTGTGCTGATTGCTTTTGCCAATTTTAATAGGAAGCTGATCCGACTAAAGAAGTCTGCTGGCAGGTTGGGACCACTCACCTCTGTTTCTACTCACATTCTGCTAGTTTCTAGGCACATGACCAAAGGACAGCACTTCAGACTCAGGCAGGGAGTATACATGTTCCTTAAAGGATAGGACCAGGATGTGTCCCCAAACTCCACGCAACCAGGAGAGAACTTTGCCTGGTCCCTGGCATGGTGGGAACAGGAGTAATCTTCACTGTTATTAAAAGGGGCTGAGTAATCTTGGAGGGTCTTAGTCTAACTCAATATGCATTTCCATACACAGAAATTAAGTCAGCACCTACCCCTGGGCCACGTACCTTTTTTTCATGTGATGGTTGCTGAGCGTATCTGCGCTCAAGCACTCATCGTGCTCAGAGTAGCATTTGATTCGGCGAGTCAAAATGGAGCCTGCAGAAGGTCGACCAGCAGTCCTGATATTATATCTAGGTTGTTCAGAAAGGAGAGAGTATGCTAAGGGCAGAATCTAAGAGCCCCCCAGGGAAAGCACAGACAGCCAGGCAAATCCCCACCTCTCTGTTGTGAGGACTGATAAGAAAACCTCCAGCCCCACCGCATCTGTGTGTGTTAACTGAGAATGCACTGGCTATTAGGCAAAGATATTGGGGCCATTTAAATGAAATCAGCCAGGACCGTATTTTAAATAATCCATGCTCTGGTTCAGTCCACATGTACGCCTTTTAAAATGGAAACACCGGACTGGGCAGTAATGATAGGGAAAAACAAACTCAAGCTGTATCTATTTGGACTGAAATGGTGGCAAGCAGAAGATTGAAATGAATCTGATTTCTCTCCTCAGCGGAGGGTTGCCTTACTACACAGCAGAGGCTGCACTTACATGAAGATGCCCTCCCACAAAATTAGATTCTTCAGGCTTCACTAGGTACCTGTGTTTGACATGCTTGCCTCTGCATGTGATGTTTCCTTGAAGGATATAAGACCTCCAAGGCCTCCAAAGTTCAGTTCAACTATAAATGCACAAGTCGGGCTGTTAACCCAGGCTCTGGTGTCTAATGATTGAACTGAAATCTCAGAAACAAAGTACCTTTGTGCTTCATCTTCAGGACTTAATTCCTCTTTCTTGATTTTTTTTCAATGGGGATAGTAATGCTAGGTACTCCCTGGAATGAACAGGTCTCCCCAAGAACACAGACACTGGTACACAATTTAAAAGAAAAGTCCAAGTAGGTTACCTGCACTTTTCAGTGAAGTTTTGCGTGGACTTAAATTTTGAACATTAACTCTGAGAGTCTCCATATTTCTACTACCAATAAAGGTTTCAAATTAGCCAAGAATGTTGGGCCTGAAGCCCTGGAAACTGTGGAGCAAGGAAAATTATTAAGCCAATCAGTGTATTGACCCTTGCATCCTTTCTAGATGAAGCGTGTGTTGCCTGGCATCCACAGCTCCAGAGGCAACATTACTGCATATATCCTTACTGAGCTGTGTGGGTGGAAAAGGCGGCGTGGTTAATAGTGTGACATGATACCAAAATAGGAAGTCAAAGGGAGCTTGTCACAGCTAAGTCATACACATACACACACATACAAATATACATGTACACAAATACACACATACACATATACATACACACACATACACACATGTACACACATACACATATACACATGCATATGCACACATACATATACACATGTACACAAACACACACATACACATATACACACATACACACATGTACACACACATATACACATGCACATGCACACATACACACACATACACACACATACACACATGTACACACATATACACACATACATAAATGTACACACATATACACATATGCACATGCACACATACACACACGTACACACACATACATACGTGTACACACATATACACATATACACATACACACATACACACACATACACACACATACATACACACGTTCACACACACATACACATACACACACATTCATAAGCACTCATGCATGTACACACATGCACACATATACACACATATACATACATACACATGCTCACACACACATACATAACACACGCACACATACACATACACATACACACACACACACTCCCAAGCACACATGCACGCACACAAACATGCACAAACATGCATGAATAAATGCTCTTGGCAAGCATCCCTTGCCACCAACATACCCAGGACATCTCAAGATGTCACTACCACATGTCACTTGATAACTGCTATCACAGTCCAATCTAAATCGAGTAATGACACAAGTCCTGAGTTAGGACTCTCTGGCCTGCCTCTGCCCTGCTACCCTTTTCTAGCCCCTGATGCCCCACATGGCAGCATGTTGAAATGGACCTGGGTAGGGATGCATTTTGTCAGAATCTATGATGTCAGTCATAGGGAACTGAGGGATACAGAGTGTCTTAGTCAGGGTTTCTATTCCTGCACAAACATCATGACCAAGAAGCAAGTTGGGGAGGAAGGGGTTTATTGAGCTTACACTTCCACATTGCAATTCATCAGTAAAGGAAGTCAAGACTGGAACTCAAGCAGGTCAGGAAGCAGGAGCTGATGCAGAGGCCATGGAGGGATGTTTCTTACTGGCTTGCTTCCCCTGGCTTGCTCATCCTGCTCTCTTATAGAACCCAAGAGCACCAGCCCAAAGGTGATACCACCCAAAAGGGGTTCTCCCCACTTGATCACCAATTGAGAAAATGCCCCACAACTGGATCTCATGGAGGCACTTCCCCAACTGAAACTCCTTTCTCTGTGATAACTTCAGCCTGTGTCAAGTTGACACACAAAACCAGCCAGTACACAGAGAAACACATAGCAGAACAGAGGGTATGGCAGTATCTCAGGGTTCCCTTGCCCTTGCCTCTTCCTGGCTACAACTTTTGACCCACGCTTTGGAATATGAGTGTCACACTCTGAGGTCTCACAGCAGCAGTGATATGGGTTTGTTTGTTTGTTTTTACACACACACACACACACACACACACACACACACACACACACTGGTTCCTCCTCAGATAACTTGAGTAACGTCTTCAGTCACCTTCATTTTATGAGGCCTTCAGTAAAGGTCTACCACTTCTGGGGTCTGTCTTTTTTTTAGTATGTGCACTAGAGGCTCCCAATAGGCATCCTGAGAGATAGATTTGCCCCTGTGCCATGAAGTCTGTGTTCACAAGCACTTTGTAGATGGAGCATCCTGGGGGTAGTTAGACATCTGTTCGTCCAGATTTTTAACTTCTCCTTTAAACAATTCAGAAGATCTGATTCAGCCAGTTCCTCATGCAGCCCCATCAGACCCACTCCATTCAAATGCTTTCATTCATATACACAGTTGTCCTTCACTGGACCCACCATTTATTCTGTTACCTTGACCCAACGAAACACTAGTGGAGAATTTCTGTTTGTCTATTTTCTTTTGCTAGACCAGAATACCTGAGACTGGGGACTTTGTAAAGAAAAGAGGTTTAGTGGTTGACATTTTGGGACCTGAAAATTCAAAGCAGGTTGTCCTAGAAAGAATTGGATGTGTTAACTGGATTGCAACATGGTGTTTGGCATTACAGCAAGGAGGATGCAAGAAATAGAGGGATCCTTTGGTGAGTCAGGAAGCAGAATTGATTCAGGAACTAGACTTAGGTGTTTTATTTGGGGTAAGGAGCTAAGTTTCAAAATTATACTTGAGTTCTCTTTTGAATCGTGTTAATTATGGCATTTAAAGAGGAGATCTAATTCCACACGAAATGGACGGCTCTAAAATGTACCCACTGGGTTGCTTAAAACTAGTGGCAAGAACAGAACAGAAGACCAATTCTAATCGCCAATGTCACCACAATGTGACATTGTACTGTCACACAAAACCAGCCCAGGTTGGAGTCATAGATCCTGGAAGCTGTCTTTCACTCTGATGTAATACCACAGGGGAAAAAAAGAAGAAAAGAAAAAAAAAACTATTACTACATGAAGAGGAACTAAGTCCTAACTTTCTGGCATCATCACAGCACCCACTTCTGCACCAAAACTGTGCCAAAAGAACAGCTTTCTCTACCCTCCAGACTATTTTTCCTGTAAAACAGGTGATAATGAGCTAAGAGAGAAATTCAGAAATGGCAATCTATCTAAAACATACCTTGGACATGGCTGATACAAATTACCAAGTTTCTCAACAGTTAGAGCTAGGGCGCCAGTGTTTGATGCTTACAGTTTTATCCATAGACAGTACAGAGTTAGAAAGGACCTATATGTTATAAGCTTCCTCAAGCAGCCATTCCTAGATTGAGAGAGAGAGAGAGAGAGAGAGAGAGAGAGAGAGAGAGAGATAGGTGAAAGGAAGGAAGGGAGGGAGGGAGGGAGGGAGGGAGGGAGGAAGGAAGGAAGGAAGGAAGGAAGGAAGGAAGGAAGGAAGGAAGGAAGGAAGGAAGGAAGGAAGGAAAGCAATTTGGTATTTCTAGAGGCATTCTCCTCCTCCACAAACCATACAGGTGAAAAGACTATTTGGGGAATTGGATTTCTTCTGTTTCTTTGAAAATATACTGACTTAAAGCTAAATCATCCTTAACCTGGAGGCCTACCATTGTTTAGAAATTTTTGCATCCCTGAAATGCAACATTCAAAGGCATGGTAAATTCCAAAGGTAGGACCTTGTGCACAGTCCAATGGTTGGCTGAGAGCACCCACCTCTGTATTTGTCATGCACTGGCAGAGTCTCTGTATCAGGCTCCTGTTAGCAAGCACTTGTTGGCATCCATAATAGTGTCTGGGTTTGGTGACTGGATATGGGATGGAACCCAGGTGGGGCAATCTCTGGATGATCTTTCCTTCAGTCTCTGCTCCATACTTTGTCTCCGTATCTCCTCCCACAGGTATTTTGTTCCCCCTTCTAAGAAGGACCAAATGGAGGAGCTAGAGGAAAGGACCCAAGGAGCTAAAGGAACTTGCAGCCCCATAGGAGGAACAACAATATAAAACATCCAGTAACCCCCAGAGCTCCCAGGGACTAAACTACCAACCGAAGGGTACACATGGAGGGAGCCATTGCTCCAGCCGGATATGTAGCAGAGGTTGGCCTTGTTGGACATCAAAGGGAGGAGAGGTCCTTGGTCCTGAGAAGGCTCTATGCCCCAGTATAGGGGAATGCCAGGACAGGGAAGCATAAGTAGGTGGGTTGATGAGCAGGGGGAGGGGGATGGGATACAGTGTTTCCAGAGGGGGAACCAGAAAAGAGGATAACATTTGAAATGTAAATAAAGAAAATATCTAATAAAATAATTCCAAAGGTAGGCATGCTGCAAAAAAAAAGCTTAAAATTAAGTATTATACTATGTTCATTTATGCTTGAAAGTCTAGCCATAGACTGAATTTGTGGCTCTCCAATGCGACGCTCTTGCTATCCAGAGAGCTGCCAGTGTCATTTTTTTCATGTTATCCGGATGATGCTGACAGCCATCTCCAGCTTTGTTTTAACTTCTGGTAGATGGAGCCACCATACTCTGTCCAGACATTCATCTGTCTGTAGTCAACCCTGATCTTGCTCTGGGTAACTGTAGTCTCAAAATTCATCTGGTTCCCAGGCAGACAGCTATCATAGTCCAGCACCAGAGTGTTCCAGATGGAAAACTAAGACATGTTGAAGTCCATATCACAACCAGGTATATTCTTTCTCTCCTACCCTGTCTTGATTTTAGCATCACCCCACTCCCATCTCCTCTACCCAGTGGTAGAGGAGATGAACCAAAGGTCAGATCAGTTTTTGCACAGGCTGGTCTTGCACACTGATCTTAATGGCTTGGGTGCTATAGATCTGCTTATTCTCCATAGAAGGTATATGGCAGGCTTCTGTCCACTTGTATATGGTTTTTAGGCTGCTGTTTGGTGTGCTCCATGTTGGCTGAACCTGAGCTGGTAAATTCCAATCTACTCTCAGGCTAGTTTTCACAACAATCATTATTAAGCAAAATCTGTATGCCTTGGTGATAATGATATCCCAGATGGATCTCTAAAATCAGTATACATGGGCCATACCTACATACTGGAGATTGCTTAGAGTAGAAAGGAAGTGCTCAGGCTTGCTTTTTTTTATCACATTCTCAAGTGAGCTACTGAAATCCCAGGAGAAGCATACTATTCTTTCTCCCGAGAATGCCCTTCAATGATCAATCTATCAGTTGGGCTCATGCCGCAAAGGTTCCATGATGCTGGCTATGCTAAGGTGGCCACTAAGCTTTCTCTCCTCCCAGTAAGTTTGTTTCACGTTTGTTATCCATATGAATATCCAAGTACACTCACCATAAAGCTCTCCTTGAAGTTGTATTTTTGACCTATTCATGTTCCTGGTAACTTGTAAAAAGATACACAGATAGGTCAAAAGTCCCCTGTGATCCTTAAAGGCATCTGTCCATAGAGGGCAAAGCTGGAAAGATCATTTTTATGCTTCCTTTATGGCAAGCCAATGGCTTTCATAGTAGCCAAGGCAGGAAGCAGTATGGTCTACGTGCAGACACCAATACCATGCTCTAGAGTGCAGTAGAAAAATGGAAGAATAAAATTCTTTAATGGCATGTCAGGCAGAGATGAACCCTGTATAAAGAACTGAAATGGCAAAGTCTACAGAGCCCCTTCTGCTTATTCTCCATGATGATCCATCAGCTATCTCTGAAGTACAGATTTTGTGGAAGAGAATCTAAACTATAATGATAGTTTGAAGAAAAGTCTCTGCTGCCCACAGGAACACTGGGGGATGAGAGAGGGAGAGAAGGCAGGGTAGCCAAGCAGCTGATGCTGCAAAATAAAACCTAGAAGGCCTGGGTATAGGCATCAGCTTTAGAAGACCAAGACACTGAAAGCAGAAAGGCATGTTGCAAATGCAGTCCTCTACATTGGTCAACAGGACCCATTTGTGTGAAGGATCCTTGACATCCTATGAGACGCAGATTGGAAACATCATCTCACAATTATGTGCCAGGCATCTATTTTCTAAGCATCACAATATTGAAAGGCAATATAGGAGATCCAGCCCTGTGCAGACCCTATGCCATGTGAAGACAATTTATCATGTAAAATAGTTCCTTTGCCTTTTGCAGGCCCCCTACACCATGCATAGCCCTTGCTTTGTGAAGGTTCTGAAGCTTTAGATTTCTTACTTTGCATGGATACCTCATTCTGCCTGGCTTCCTGCCTTTTGAAGACACCCTTACTTTTAGTTTTCTTACTCTATGCTGCAATTTTTGTGCATATAGGTTACAACTTATGATGTGGTGATGTTTCTACCCACTGGGAACATTAGAAAACAGGAAACCCATGCTAGCTACATGGTCACTGCTTATATTTCTGTGTTCTGTGGTTAGGACATGCCTAGTTCTGCTGTCTCCTTCTATGCCTGTTTCTGGGACTATTATTCAGCAACCATAGAATAGAGGTATGCATGTATAAATGAACTAAAGAATACTCAATCTTCCTATAACATGGGATCACAAATGATCCTCACAGTGGTCAAGTACAGGCCATAAGGTCGCTTTCTAGCACGAGAAGCCGGAAGGCAATGTGCTCTTACGGTCTTAGTTAAGTACTGTCACTTCTTCAGGGCTCCCTTTTTCCTACCTGGTGAATAATTCTGAGTAGTCATCACACTGAGCAGACGTGAAGGGTGAGTGAAAAATCTACGAATCATTTAGCCCAGTTTGGAGGTATATCAAAACTGGTCCAGTGACAGCTTGGTTCATTACTCTCCAACAGGTCATAGTCTAGAGCTGACCCCATATACATCTACTATGGAACTTCCCAGTCCACATTTCAAATGAAAAACAATGCGTCTATGTAACCATGGTGACCTCAATGTTACTTCTCTGTGTTTCCCTTCCAGAAATTATCACCTTCTCTCTTCAGCTTACATTGTCCCTGAGAAGATTCCCATCTAGCTTGTGGGCTTGGGGGATGGAACAAGAAGGCTCCTCCTGCCCTCTCCTCTAACTTTAGATGTCTTTTTATCTGGGCTTTAGATTCCTCTGCCTCCACCTGCATCTCAGTCCTCTATGTTCTAAACAGGCCTCTGGACTATTGACCTCATGTTAACTTGATCTTCTTTGCCCTCTCTCATTTATGAAAAAAAAAAAACTGTAAGTAAGGAAATATGCAACTACTTAAGCCAGAGATAAATAAGTGAATTGCACTCAAAATGAAGCCATAAAAATTAGACCATTTTGGACAAATGGGCCAGCACTTGGTGCTGCAGAAGTAGTAGGGCCCCATTAGAGACAACCAAATAGGACTGAATTTAAAATCTAGCTGTGATATTTAGCATCTCCAGGCATGGTTCCTGCTTCTCTCATCTTTAGTTGCCTCACTGTATGATTGGGATAAGCAAAGTAACTATCTCCACATGTGGTTGTTAGAAGGAATGACAATTTATATTAACTATGGAACACAGTGTCTGCCCGCTAGAAAGTGCCCAGTTGGTGTGAGCATTCACCATCGTTAGAATAGTATCGAGTGATCACAGGATGATTCATTCAGTGGGTAAAGGTATGCCCCACCAAATGTGGTGACTTAAGCTTAATCCACAAGGATGCACATGGTGGGAGAAGAGAACTATGGTAAATTGTCCCTAACCTCTGCCTTCATCCCAAGTCATGGGTATACACACAGACACACACACACACACACACATTCACACTCACATCTTGTTAGTATCCACTAAACATCTCTACAACTAAACTTGGCCCTTGAGATAATCCAGAGATTAGTACCAGATGAAGCCTCTGGCCTCCTGAATTTATGGTCTAGGGGAGGTAAGCAACTATTATATGATCATTCATATAACAAAAATATCATAATGGTAACAATTGCCTGCATGTAAAGATGCAATATGATGAGAGAGGAGAAATGGGAGACTTGGCCTGGATTGATGGGACAACGAAGGCTGACCCAGGAAGAAGTGATTCCATCTGATACCCAAAGGATGAGCCAGTACTGAGGCCCCAGAAGAAGACATGGCACTCGTAGAAGATGATCATGATCCATTTCAGGGAGTGAAATAAGGTAGCCAGAGCCAGAGACCATATAGGTCAGCCAAGCAGACACAGTAAAGGATTGAAGGAGTCCTGGTCCTCAGATACTGAAGGTTCTATTGACTGGCTCAGCTTTAACCAAGATGCTGCATGAGGAAGTACACATAACCACTCTACATATTGGATGCAGAATATTGTGAAAGGTAGCTGACCTGGTTATGAAAGAACAGTAATCATTCAGGCAAAAGAGAGGAGCTCAGTCCTAGATCTAGATGATGGTGACGGGTATGGAGTGGTCCAGTTAATACCATCTTCAGGATTTGATGACAGTGGGGGATTTGAAAAACTGGCACCTTGAGTGCTTGTTGTATTTTTTGGATGCTAATGATGTCAGTGACTGAGGAGGGATGCACTCAGTTCCAGCACAGCTGGAGAGAACAGCTGTGCTCTGGGTTGCGAAGTCAGTACAGCACTGGTGCTAACAGTTGTGGAGTCAGACTGCTGTCTAGCCCCATGTCCTCATTTTACAACTTGATTTCACCCATGACCCTCACTATCTTCCTCAAAGAGCCAACAGGGAGCTCTAATGTTATAGCTAACATGGGCTGCTACATGATCCCTGACACACAGTACAAACTCAGTGTGAGGCCATACCTTTAGGACAAGCTGACTTGCAATTGCATTTTTGAGACATCTAGTCAAGAAGTTGAATATATTCTTCTGTGGCTCAGAAAAGGGTTTTGGCTAAGGATACCTTTTTCAGCATAAGTAATTGCGGAAGCTGTTCTCTCTCTCTCTCTCTCTCTCTCTCTCTCTCTCTCTCTCTCTCTCTCTCTCTCTCTCTCTTTCTCTCTCTCTGGGTTTCTTTAGTTTTGTATAATAACATCGGTCCCCTTCTTAGAGCAAGTGTTGACATAAAAACTTTCTCTTGCTAACCTCACTGCCCTAAGCATCCCCTGAACACACAGATAAAGAGGAAGGTGGTACCTATTCTCTCTAGAGGGAAGAATAAGACAGATTCATTTGACTGGCAAAGGGGCTACCATCTGGTATGCTGGAGCCCTTGTTTGTCTGTTAGACAGGATTCATGTGGTATTTCATCATCTATAGTCATGTGTATTCATTGGTTTTCTCCCTTTTCTCCTTTGCTTCCTGTTTCCTTCCTTCCTTCCCTCTCTCTTCTTCTATGTCATGTTACCTTACAAAAACTGCTGACAGTCTACGTGTGTTCTCTTCCCTGGAAGGTCCTATCTGAAGAGAAAGAAAATATACAGCTGACAGATTAATCAGCCTGTGGCTGAGTGACAATGGGCATTTGAGAGAAAGAAAGGTATGAAATGAAATATTCTTGGTGGACATGTTGGACATAAATCAATGTTACCCTTCATAAACTCCATAGTTTTATATCTGTTTGACTTGTTTTTTCTCAACTAGCTTAGAACTTGGTAGAGGAAAGAAACTCCTAGTCATACCCATCAAACCAAATAGTGATTGGAAGCTACTGATAATGTTAAGGAAACCAGTTCTTGAAACATAAATGTAGCAATAAGAGAATGGAGAAGTGAGTCTGAGACAATTCTTTAATGGCCTAAGAAACCAAGGATGGGCAGGGGTGGGGGGATAGGACTGTGACAAAGAGAGTGTCACAAAATCATGGACAAGTTCCAAAAACACAGGGAGTAACAACATGGAGAGCTACCAAAACCTCAGTAAAATGTACATTAATATCCTTCCACCAGATGATTCTCAGTGGGAGATCATGGCAGGCTATAGTCAAAATCAGGATGTCAATGCCAGATTTCTGTGGGTTGAGACATAAATGTGAAGTGAAGAAAGCAGTACCAAGACTCACCTATGAAAAGACAGGATGGTACCTACTCTCTCCAGACACCAAACCAGATCTCTGCCTCTGAGAGCCTTCATGTCTGCACTGCTTAGAGAAGCTGGGTTCTGAAGAAGCTATTCCTCCACCCACCCCCACACACTCTCTTGTAAGAACTGGTTCCTAGGAATGGCGCTCACAGGCATTTTCCCCCTAGAACTGCTGAAACACAACCTCTTACATAAACGAACATCCCAATTCAATGGACTCATTTGACCACGGTGTCCATCCCAATGAGCTTCTACCGTAAAATGTGAATTGGGTCATTGTGTTTTTCTGGCAAGGACCTTTAAAAGTGTCTACTTTTTTTCTGGGATGTTTCAGTGCCTGCTGTGTTTCCTGTTAGAGCACATAGGGCAAACTACAGCTGTTATTTCTTTATCTTTCTGTAGCCACCTCCAACTGCTAAACTTCTCCAGAGCAGGAATTTAGTCATTTGGCCTTGTCTCATGGTAGAAACTCAGCAAGTGATTAAAAGTGGTGGCAAGCAGGACAGAGACCCTCATTGTTCAGAGTGATACCTGTTGATAGGACTGTGTTCGTGCTTGAGACACAGTTCAGAGGACACTGGGGAAGTATGGTAATGACGTGCCACTGATGTTATTGGCAGGAGCCTGGAACAGAAGAGCACCATGGAGAAAAGTGGTTCATGTACTCAGTGGTCCACTCTTGCATGCTGGACTCTACTTGTATGCATCTGAGCTCCTATTTCTTAGGAACAGCTAAGAGATTCACAATCCCTCCCTTTGGAGATCTCCAGGACAGCAGCATGCAAAGTGACACCTGGATGTTACCAACTCTCCATGAAACAAGCCAACCTCTTGAAAAATGTCACTTATTTTTCTATACTATGAGTTACCATCATCTCTAGGATTCCTACTCAGCTCATGGAAGATTGTTTAAATGTGAGAAGGTTTGAGCTTGGCTTCCTGCTTAGAATTTTGTTCTACTTTCTCAGCATTGCGATGAAGAATATATTTATCAGTATGTCCTCGAGGGTTAAGGGAAATACCTTGAGTGAAATAACTTTTCTTATGGGCATATAGATCTGTCATGCCTGCATACAAATGAAATTCTCCCAGGAAATTCTTTGCATGTATGAAATGAGAGTGGCGAATCCTGCAGAAAGAACACTCATAGCAGAGAGGAAGGCTGGAACAGAAGAAATCCTTGGGTGGTGCTAGAAAGTAATAAAAGGGTCTGTTGAATTCTGTTGTTAAATATATGCCTATATCCAAATGCACATTTCAGTAGCTTAAAGAGCTCGCCATAGGAAAACAATAGAAATGGCAGTTGAGGCATAGCATTTGCTTGTCATTTGATCTGCATAAGACTCAGAGTAAAACATACTGTGTTCCATCATTGCAACCAAGCTAAAGCCCTCTGGGCTGGTGCCAGCAATATCATCATCTTTACAGGTAAAGACAAAGAGGATTAAAGAAGTTGAGCAATTTGCTCAACCCTATTAATTGGGTAAGGAGCGGCGTACTCAGATTCAAATACCAGTTTTGCTCTAGAACCTACCATCTTGAGCATTTTGTCATAAGTGCTCACGCACCTAAGTTTATAAAGCCAGGTACATAATCCAAGCCTTTGAACTGACAAGGAGCAGCAACAGCAGCAGGAGTCACCCTTTGTGATTTAAATTAAAATGACCCCCCCCCACACACACACACATACACACACAGGCTCATATGTGTGAATAGTTGGTCCCAGTTGGTTGAATTGTTTGGGAAAGATTAGGAGATGTGGTCTTGTTGGATGAGGTAGGCTACTGGAAGTGGGCTTTGAGGTTTCCAACATTCATGCCATTTACTGTTATCTCTGCCTGCCTTGAATCTAGATGTAAGCTCTCAGCTATGCTCCAGAGCCATGCCTGCCTGCCTGACTGCCTGCCTGCCACCATCATGTTCCCAGTTATGATGGTCATGGTCTTATTCTCTGAAACACCAATGAACTTTCTTCTTGATCATAAGTTGCCTTGATCATGATGCCTTACTGAAGAAGTAGAAAAGTACCCAAGATACTTACCACGTGGCTCATGTAGCTCACCATCTGCATCTTGTGGAGGGGGTAGCAACTCGTAGCAGTGTGAATCCTCAGTGCCTTCCTGTCACACCCTAGACCAGATCCAGGTACCTAGGTCTTCAGAATCCTCAAATCTACCTCTGGGTGGAGTCTTTCCACCCATCTATCTCTTGAATTATTTTGAGTCTGAGGCACTCTACTTCGAGAGAACATATTTGACTAGGTAATGTCTCCCCAAATTCTTATTTGCAAAAAGCTATACATACCAAATAAAGTATATAATAATATTTGTCAGGCAACATGCTAAATAGTGGGGAATACAAAGATGATAAGCCTCGCTCTCTGATAGTAAATTGATGCACTAATTAACGTTAATAGCTTAATTGCTAATAATGACTTTACCCATTTAGTAAAGATATTATCATTTTCATAGAGTTGTTGAATGGCAAAGTTTAAAGAAATAGCTTATAGTGTGAATTTCAGCACCCTCCCTGGATGACAGGAGCGTGGACAGTGTCAGACAGGAAAGGCAAATGCATCCTAACCCCATTGTGTTATGAACACATCTGAGTAAAGGAGTCAAATAGACTCCTCTAGCCCTATTTTCATGCCATTATTCTATCTAAAAATTGAGAGAGCTGGGGGCTACAAGTAGCCATGTGCTCTTGGTAACTTCAATTCACTTAGATAGTCATGTCTATTAGAGGGGATGCTGGAGAACGGGGCTTCTCAGATTCTAAAACACACACGCCACTTGGAGATCTTGCCAAAATTTAACTGATTTCTTAAATCTCAGTGGAGCCTGGAAATCACATTTCTAGCAAGCTTCCAAGTACTCCTGCTATAGCTGGCTAGCAGCACTTGGCAAAGCAAGCCTCTGGTGTCCTTTCTATATTCACCACACAGCACATTTGGATATAATTGCATGGATTCATCCACTTACTGACATCTACAACCTCGTGTGAGGGAGCTTTTCAGTCTTTGAAATATTTCTATTATTAAAATATCCCTCACTATATCAAGCAAAAGTCTATTGTCTCCTCCCACTAAAGTTGATCTACGCAAAGATCAACTGTTTCCTTATAGTCAAATTCTCAAGAACCTGTGATGTACAGGAGTCCTAGAAATCATTTTTCACAAGAAGGCTAAAGGTAGATAGTCAATGGTTATTTCCACAAGATGGTGCTACTTTTTTTAAGCCTTTGACTCGGTAAAGGCTGAGTCATGAAATATTTTATCTTCAGGCACAGAGACTCTCTAACAAGCATGTATGGCTTCTTGTGCCTATGATTACACAGGGTCTAAAAACTTACTGCTAAATTTTATAGTCTATTCAGTAAAATGGAAATGACTACTAGGATGAGGAAAATACCGCCACTTGTAGAATGTGGGCTGTGTGTAAACACTTATGCAAATGTTGACCTGTCCAAATAAGTGAACCATTTTGCTAAGTCTGAGGAATTTGATTGCCAGAGAAACATGTGTGTCTCCTGGTCTGATTTCACATCAAACTCCAGTTCCCAAAGAACCTCTGAGGGTTAGTGATATCTCAAATTGCTTTGACTTTGGGTAAAGAAAAGAGAAAACAATGGTTAAATACAGGGTGAAAACATAACCTACATCTGATCGGAAATATCCAAGATAACTGTTGTGCTCTATCTGAAGGTTTAAAAACTTTTAGCCGGGCAGTGGAGGTACACTCCTGTAATCCCAGCATTCTGGAAGGCAGAGGCAGACGGATTTCTGAGTTCAAGGCCAGCCTGGTCTACAGAGTAAGCTCCAGGACATACAGAGAAACCCTGTCTCAAAAATACCAAATCCAAAAATAAAATAAAATAAAACTTTTGCTGAAGCGCTTGGTGGATAGATGATCATGTGGGAGATAAATATCCATGTAATTAGGACTGATATGTAAAAGGCAGGTAATATCTAGCCTATAACTTGAGTTCACAGCTCATACCTCAGCTATCCAGTTAGAAACCCTGTGATGCCTGCGAATGGTGAGTCAGCAAGGCTGGACGTGGGGCTTCTAAGCATGGACAGCACTGCAGCTCCATTATCCCTAAAATAAAGCTACAAGAGGATAAAGAAGGGGAGACACCCCACCCCCTATCCCTCAACGCTTACTCTCTCATCACCACCCTGTACCAAATGGGAACATTTTCAGGCCCCAGTTATGATTTAAGAGAAGCACACCACACCAATATTGTGTGGTGCCATCTGTTATTTTATATTTCACGGAATTTGGCCAGTTTTGAAATATTATAATTATATCTCCTCTATTACGTATGCAACGCAGACATTTTCTGAAACATAAATACAGTATGTGGGAAATGTGACTGTATTTATAGCCACTGGCTGGTGGGAAGCAAAGGGCAGCTGGCACCGTGAAGATGCTGGAGAACATAGGCTGTCAAAGGAGCAGGGCTGGGACTGGGAAGTTCACCTCTCTTCACTCCATCCTCTAGGGACTCTCTGCTGCTCACATGGCCCAGGCTCATATGTACTTTCCCAGCAAAGGCACATCTGCCATACTTCAAATGCTACAAGGTCAAAAGTACCTGCCTTCTTTAGTCTATAGCTACCAGACACATACATGGTCTCAGACATCAATGATGCCCTGAGTCTAGGAACAGGCACATAGCTCCCCTGCAGTGCTATGGAGGAGAAACACAGTAGAAGGATGGTAGGGACTCGATGCATAAGGACCAGCAGGCTGACAGAAGCATTCTTGGTGGTGGAATCCCTGTCCAAGGACCATTATGCCCAGTTCTTTCGACTCTCTATCTGCTTCTTTGAAGACAAATTTACAACGTAATGGCTCATTTAGTTGGTGTGTCAAGGGGTGTGGAGAAAATGGTCAGATGCGCTCAGAGCCTCAAAGGGTGTGTTCTGAGATTGATTTCATCTTCAAAGAAAATAGTGTTGTTTACTTGAGTGTTGTTTTCTTCAAAATGCTGCAAAGTGCTTCGCAATAGCAAAGAGAAGAAAGCAAATGACAAGTATTTTGAGATTCCTTTTCTGTCTCTGAGAAACAAAGGCATTATTCAGTGATGGGAGCTGCTGGGTAACTCCAGGCACTTCTGCTGCTGTCTTTGCACTCCTCCTTAGGACTCCCACAAGTCTGCCTTTTACAGCATCCTTCTACTGCCCCAGACAGTCTGGTCAGAGAGGGTTTCACTGGGACTGTATGTAATTTTAATTAATTAATTTAGTTGGTAGAATTTAAAAATCAGGGATTTCACATAAAACCCAGTTTCTTTTGAAAAACCATAAGAGCTGGCACCATTGGCTGTGTATTTATGCCCAGGAACAATCTGCTTGCTCTGCATAGCAGCTGCCCCCTTTGGAACACAGTGTTCCTCCGTTTACCCACTCTCCACCCCTCCTACATGCCCCCCACTTCCTCATGTCATCCGCCCAGCCCAAAGGCTCTTGTATTCATGACTTCTTAAAATAAGCAATTAACTCTTAGCCTAGGAAAAGAATGAAGATAACTTTTTTTTTTTTGATATAGGTCTGGTGAAGTATTACAAAATACCTATGATATACGCTCTAGCAGGAAATGAAAATAAAAGTTACAAGCCTTTATTTTACCATACTTTACTCATCTGTTTACTTATCACTCTTTACCAACAAGCTGTTGGTATTTTATAGCAGGAGACACATGCATTTTTCTTTGCACACCAGTGTAGATGGCAATGTTAGCATCCAGTAGACCATGCTCTATGAAAACAGGGGGTAGACGGAATCATCAAAGCCCAGGGACACATGTGGTGTGGAAGATTCCATATCTACAGTCCAGAGTTCTTCTGACTCTGGATCTTCTTCTCTAAGATCTCCAACACAGGGCAGTACAAAAGGCACTACACACCCTATTGGTCCACAACTGTGACAAGACTCTCTTTCCCCCACCAACAAGCCTGGCTCATTACTAGTGACAGTCAAGAAAAGCAGATGAAGACCTACCTGGAACCAAACCCCAGGCTGGAGTTTGAAGTGTAGACGGCAGCTTCTCTACTAATCACCATTTGTCATGTTCCAACTTGGTGGGAAGAAACAGCTCCGGGTGAAATAACCCCAAGTGGGTGCATAGAGGGGCTTAGAGTGGATGTGTGAGGTGATTGGATGTTCCATGCTGCTGCCATGAAAGAGCACCAGGAGGCAATAATAAAAATGTTTCTTGGGAAGTCCCTGCACTGCCATTGATCTCCCACAAGAATCTAGCAAGCAATGAGAGAGTAAACTAGAAGTCCTCACAGTCTTGACTCTTACAGCCAGGGGGAGAAGTGTAATGCAATCTATTAGTACACATTTAAGAACACCCTGATACCCATCTTACTGATACATATATAAGGCTTCATAAACTTCAAGAAGAAAAATGAGGACAGACAGAAGAGATGACTTGGTGGTGAGAAACAGTTATCGTTCTTGCAGAGAGCCTGGATTCCATTCTTACATAGTGACTCCAATGCCATTTCAAATGGATTCCATGTTTTCTTTCTTATGACTTCCAAGGCAGCAGAGATGCATACAGTGTACACACACATACATGAAGGCAAACCACTGCTCATACACATAAAATAAATAAATCTAAAATTTTAAAGAATAAGAACATTCTCCTGTAGGAGTTTATATAAATAAGGTAAACTTGGTGATACTCTTGACACAATACTCTTTGTATACACCCAACAGTAAGACTGAGGAATAAGAAGAAACCTTCCCCATCTATCCTACCTGTTCCAGCTCAGTCCTCTCAGTTGGATTTCTGGAGCTGACAGCCTGACTGCTATTCTTGATTCCAATTCTGTACCACTACAAACAAGGTCTTCATCCTAACATTAGATTAAACTTCCTTAAAACATCACTGATTATATTGTCACCATCCACTATTCACTGTTCCTCAGGGCCTGACATTCAATAAATCCAACAAATTCTTAGGCCTAGTGTGTGCTAGCAATCAGGAGGAAGTACTCACATTCTTTAGTTTAGAACATTTGGGCTTGTATGTGACCTCCCAAGTCTTACCTACACTGTTTTATTCACTCGTGTAAAGCCAAACGACTTACATTCTCACAAATCATTAGTTGCCTTTGAGCCTCTCCTTTAACTAAAGCTGTTGCTTTGCTTGAAATATGCCACATCCCCACTTCTTAGCCTTAAGGAACTGGCCTTAAATATTTCATGAACACATAGAGTCGCATGGTCAGAAAAAGACAAGTATGTCACTTTTTTAAAGTTCTTCCAAATACCTAATTTTTACTCACCCTGAATTGGAGACAAGAAAATTACACTGGGCTTCAACCAAAATACCATTTGTTTTTTTTCCTTATCCTTTCTCTTATCTTTTGGTCTCATATGTGAGAAATGGTGTCAACCAATCTTGAACTATTTTTGCGCCTATTCTTAAGTCAGTGTTTAACTCTTCTGTTGTGTTTATTTAGCGTGGTATCACGGTTGCTTCCCAGACTTGGAGTAACCAATGTGGGATATCTTTCTTTTAAGAAAAGATTTATATACCTTGATTTTATGTATATAGGTGTTTTTTCTGCATGTATATCTGAGCACCACATGTAGGTAGGGCCCACTGAGGCCAGAGGAGAGCACAAGATCTCCTGAAACTCAGTTATAGACAGTTGTGTGTTGCGGTAAATATTAAAAATCATGCCAGCACATTCCTGCACTAGTGCCAGGCTCCAGCTGGGTGATCTCACTCACTAGTCTCTCTGCCTGCCAACTCTCCAGCCCTGCGAGGCCGGCCACAGGGCCTCTGCTGGGCCATCTCACTCAGAGGTCCTACTGCTAGCCAGCTCTCCGGTGCCCACCACCCCAGTTCATCTCACTACCACGCAACGACCCACACACCAGCCATCTCAACACCTAATTACCTGGTAGAATCAAGACTCTTAAAGCTTAATAGTTAGTACTCGGCTTCCCGCCAGTCAGGAGAGACTCACCTCCATCTTGATTTCTGATTCCAGAGATGGGACAGACTGAGGTACACAAACATAATCCTAGGCCCAACACCGCAGGGGTCTGAGCCAGACGGGCGTTGGCCTGTACCCAGGCCCTGGGCTGTTCGAGTGGCCATCGGGGCGCCAACCCAGCCGGGAGTTTTTTTTGCCCTGGCCGGCGCACGCGCCGCCATTTTGCCTACAGGACCCAGAGTGCTCGGGAGGGCAGAGACGGCTAACAAGCATAGCCTGAGGCTAACAAAACGGGGGTCTAGGCCCCAAAAGGCACAGGACTGACCCCAAGAACTGGGCGGCTTGGTGGGCCATCTGTGTGTCAACCCGCCCAGGAGGTTGTTAGCACAACAGACTCTCCCGGTGCTTTCGGGGAGCGCGGACGCTTACGCCGGCCATCCGGGTCACCTGGTAGACCCAATTAACAGTCATAGCCCTAGGGGAACTTTGCTCGGACCTTGGCCTCCCAGGCTTTTGCCTGGACTCAGGGCCTGGGCGACCAGGCTAACCTAGTGTGCGCCAGCACGGTTGGGGAAATCGGCTGCCCAGCGGAGTGAGCAGAACACAGGGGAGGTCACAGCAGCATACACCTTCGGCGCTCCCTGGGGGTGCACACAGGTTCCATCTGGTCCACAGACACAATCTGGGGCAAGGCCTCAGGCAGAAGCCCTCAGCTCAACTCTCTCCGCTTCAGATCAGCCTGCGCGGCCGCACCACATCTCCAGGTCCCTCAAGAGGCTAGCGGGGGCTTTCGGGCGGCCAGCTGGGAGAAGTCAGTGTGCTCCAATAAATCCTGCGGGCCCCAGCGGGAGCCTTCAGGTGCCTGCTTCGGGATCTGAACAGCCTGGACAGCAGCACCCTGTCTACAGGCAGTGCAGGGTGTAAGCTGTGCACCAGAGGCCAACGGGGAAGGGGCAGCTTGCACTGGTGAGTCCAGCACTGACAAGACCAAGTAACACCAGTGAGAGCTAGATGGCAAAAGGCAAACGCAGGAACGTCACTAACAGAAATCAAGGCAATATGGCAACATCTGAACCCAATTCTCCTCTACCAGCATGTCCTGGATACCCCATCACACCAGTAAAACAAGATTTGGATTTAAAATCACTGGTCATGATGCTGGTACAGGAACATATGAAGGACATACTTAAAGAAATTCAGGAGAAAATGGATCAAAAGTTAGAAGCCCTTGCAAGGGAAACACAAAAATCATTGAAAGAAATCCAGGAGAATACAAAAGCCAACAAGGAGAAAATGCAAAAAACACTTAAAGAAATACAGGAGAACTTTGGTCAGCAGGCTGAGGTCATGAAAGACGAAACACAAAAATCTCTTAAAGAAATACAGGAGAACTTTGGTCAACAGGCTGAGGTCATGAAAGAAAAAACACAAAAATCTCTTAAAGAATTACAGGAAAGCACAAACAAGCAAGTGAAGGAGCTAAGCAAAACCATCCAGGATCTAAAATCAGAAGTAGAAACAACTAAGAAAACTCAAAAGGAGACAACTTTGGAGATAGAAAGCCTTGGGAAGAAATCAGGGGACAGAGATGCAAATATCAACAACAGAATACAAGAAATAGAAGAAAGAATCTCAGATGCTGAAGATTGCATAGAAACCATGGACTCAACAGTTAAAGAAAATGCAAAATGCAAAAAGCTTGTAACCCAAAATATCCAGGAAATCCAGGACACAATGAGAAGACCAAACCTAAGGATTATAGGCATAGATGAGAGTGAAGATTTACAACTTAAAGGGCCAGCAAATATCTTCAATAAAATTATGGAAGAAAACTTCCCTAACCTAAAGAGAGAGATGCCCATGAATATACAAGAAGCCTACAGAACTCCAAACAGACTGGACCAGAACAGAAATACTTCCCGTCACATAATAATCAAAACATCAAATGTTCTAAACAAAGAAAGAATATTAAAGGCAGTAAGAGAAAAAGGCCAAGTAACATATAAAGGAAGACAGAATATAAATATCAGAATCACAGCAGACTTTTCACCTGAGACTATGAAGGCTAGAAGGTCCTGGGCAGATCTCATGCAGACTCTAAGAGAACACAAATGCCAACCAAAACTACTATATCCAGCAAAACTCTCAATCACCATAGATGGAGAAACTAAGATATTTCACGACAAAACCAAGTTTACCCAATATCTAGCCACAAACCCAGCCCTAAAAAGGATAATAGGAGGACAACACCAATACAAGGAGGGAAACTTCACCCTGGAAAAAGCAAGATAGTAACCTTTCATCAAACCCAAAAGAAGTTAAGCAATCAAATTTAAAAAATAACGTCAAAAATGATAGGAAGTAACAATCACTATTCCTTAATATCTCTTAACACCAATGGACTCAATGCCCCAATAAAAAGACACAGACTAACTGACTGGATACGTAAACAGGACCCTACATTTTGCTGCTTACAGGAAACACACCTCAGGGTCAAAGACAAACACTACCTTAGAGTAAAAGGCTGGAAGACAATTTTACAAGCAAATGGTCCCAGGAAACAAGCTGGAGTAGCCATTTTAATATCAGATAAAATTGACTTTCAACCCAAAGTCATCAAAAGAGACTCTGAGGGACACTTCTTGCTGATCAAAGGAAAAATACAACAAGAAGAACTCTCAATCCTGAACATCTATGCTCCAAATGCAAGGGCACCCTCTTTCATAAAAGAAACTTTATTAAAACTCAAAGCACATATTGCAACTAACACAATAATTGTGGGTGACTTCAACACTGCACTTTCCTCAATGGACCAATCAGGAAAACAGAAACTAAACAAGGACACAATGAAACTAATTGAAGCTTTGGACCAATTAGATTTAACCGATATATATAGAACATTCTATCCTAAAACAAAAGAATATACCTTTTTTTCAGCACCTCATGGTACCTTCTCCAAAATCGACCATATAATTGGTCACAAGACAGACCTCAACAAATATAAGAAGATCGAACTAATCCCATGCCTCCTATCTGATCACTATGGAGTAAAAGTGGTCTTCAATAGCAACAGAAACAATAGAAAACACACATACACGTGGAAATTGAACAATACTCTACTCAATGATAACTTGGTCAAGGAAGAAATAAAGAAAGAAATTAAAGACTTTTTAGAACACAATGAAAATGAAAACACAACATACCCAAATCTATGGGACACAATGAAAGCAGTGCTAAGAGGAAAACTCATAGCCCTGAGTGCCTCCAAAAAGAAAATGGAGAGAGCATACATTACCAGCTTAATGACACACCTGAAAGCCCTAGAACAAAAAGAAGCTATTTCACCCAGGAGGAGTAGAAGGCAGGAAATCATCAAACTCAGGGCCGAAATCAATCAAGTAGAAACAAAGAGAACCATACAAAAAATCAACAAAACCAGGAGCTGGTTCTTTGAGAAAATCAACAAGATAGATAAACCCTTAGCCAGACTGACCAAAGGGCACAGAGAAAGTATCCAAATTAACAAACTTAGAAATGAAAAGGGAGACATAACAACGGAAACTGAGGAAATCCAAAAAATCATCAGATCCTACTACAAGAGCCTGTACTCAACACAACTGGAGAATCTGGAGGAAATGGACAATTTCCTTGACAGATACCAAATACCAAAATTAAACCAGGACCAACTAGACCATCTGAACAGTCCCATAAAGCCTAAAGAAATAGAAGGAGTCATAGAAAGTCTTCCAACCAAAAAAAGCACAGGACCAGATGGTTTCAGTGCAGAATTCTACCAGACCTTCAAAGAAGAGTTAACACCAATACTCTTCAAACTATTCCACAAAATAGAAACAGAAGGAACACTACCCAATTCCTTCTACGAAGCCACAATTACACTGATACCAAAGCCACACAAAGATCCAACAAAGAAAGAGAACTTCAGACCAATTTCCCTTATGAACATCGATGCAAAAATACTCAATAAAATTCTTGCCAACCGAATCCAAGAACACATCAAAACGATCATCCACAATGATCAAGTAGGCTTTATCGCGGGAATGCAGGGTTGGTTCAATATACGGAAATCCATCAATACAATCCACTACATAAACAAACTCAAAGAAAAAAACCACATGGTCATTTCATTGGATGCTGAAAAAGCATTTGACAAAATTCAGCATCCTTTCATGCTTAAAGTCTTGGAGAGAACAGGAATTCAAGGCCCATACCTAAACATAGTAAAAGCAATATACAGCAAACCGGTAGCCAGCATCAAACTAAATGGAGAGAAACTTGAAGCAATCCCACTGAAATCAGGGACCAGACAAGGCTGCCCCCTTTCTCCTTATCTTTTCAATATTGTACTTGAGGTACTAGCTCGGGCAATTCGACAACATAAGGAGGTCAAAGGGATACAAATTGGAAAGGAGGAAGTCAAACTATCATTATTTGCAGACGACATGATAGTCTACCTAAGTGACCCAAAAAACTCCACTAGAGAGCTCCTACAGCTGAAAAACAACTTCAGCAAAGTGGCAGGCTATAAAATCAACTCAAGCAAATCAGTGGCCTTCCTATACTCAAAGGATAAGCAGGCTGAGAAAGAAATTAGGGAAATGACCCCCTTCACAATAGCCACAAACAGTATAAAGTATCTTGGGGTGACTCTTACCAAACATGTGAAAGATCTGTATGACAAGAACTTCAAGACTCTGAAGAAGGAAATGGAAGAAGACCTCAAAAAATGGGAAAACCTCCCATGCTCATGGATCGGTAGAATCAATATAGTTAAAATGGCCATTTTGCCAAAAGCAATATACAGATTCAATGCAATACCCATCAAAATCCCAACTCAATTCTTCACAGAGTTAGAAAGAGCAATTATCAAATTCATCTGGAACAACAAAAAACCCAGGATAGCTAAAACTATTCTCAGCAACAAAAGAAAATCTGGGGGAATCAGTATCCCTGACCTCAAGCAATACTACAGAGCAATAGTGTTAAAAACTGCATGGTATTGGTACAGTGACAGGCAGGAGAATCAATGGAACAGGATTGAAGATCCAGAAATGAACCCACACACCTATGGGCACTTGATCCTCGACAAAGAGGCTGAAAACATCCAATGGAAAAAAGATAGCCTTTTCAACAAATGGTGCTGGTTCAACTGGAGGTCAGCATGCAGAAGAATGCGAATTGATCCATCCTTGTCTCCTTGTACTAAGCTCAAATCCAAATGGATCAAGGACCTCCACATAAAGCCAGACACTCTGAAGCTAATAGAAAAGAAACTGGGGAAGACCCTTGAGGACATCGGTACAGGGAGAAAGTTTCTGAACAGAACACCAATAGCGTATATGCTTTAAGAGCAAGAATTGACAAATGGGACCTCATAAGGTTACAGAGTTTCTGTAAGGCAAAGGACACCATCAAGAGGACAGATCGGCAACCAACAAATTGGGAAAAGATCTTCACCAATCCTACATCAGATAGAGGGCTAATATCCAATATATATAAAGAACTCAAGAAGTTAGACTCCAGAAAACCAAACAACCCTATTAAAAAATGGGGTACAGAGTTAAGCAAAGAATTCTCACCTGAAGAACTTCGGATGGCGGAGAAGCATCTTAAAAAATGCTCAACTTCATTAGTCATTAGGGAAATGCAAATCAAAACAACCCTAAGATTTCATCTTACACCAGTCAGAATGGCTAAGATTAAAAATTCAGGAGACAGCAGGTGTTGGAGAGGGTGCGGAGAAAGAGGAACACTCCTCCACTGCTGGTGGGGTTGCAAATTGGTACAACCACTCTGGAAAGCAGTCTGGCGGTTCCTCCGAAAACTGGGCACCTCACTTCCAGAAGATCCTGCTATACCACTCCTGGGCATATACCCAGAGGATTCCCCACCATGTAATAAGGATACATGCTCTACTATGTTCATAGCAGCCCTATTTATAATTGCCAGATGCTGGAAAGAACCCAGGTATCCCTCAACAGAAGAGTGGATGCAAAAAATGTGGTATATCTACACAATGGAGTACTATTCAGCCATTAGAAACAATGAATTCATGAAATTCTTAGGCAAATGGATGGAGCTAGAGAACATCATACTAAGTGAGGTAACCCAGACTCAAAAGGTGAATCATGGTATGCACTCACTAATAAGTGGTTATTAACCTAGAAAACTGGAATACCCAAAACATAATCCACACATCAAATGAGATACAAGAAGAAAGCAGGAGTTGTCCCTGGTTCTGGAAAGACTCAGTGAAATAGTATTTGGCAAAACCAGAACGGGGAACTGGGAAGGGGTGGGAGGGAGGACAGGGGAAGAGAAGGGGGCTTACGGGACTTTCGGGGAGTGGGGGGGGGGCTAGAAAAGGGGAAATCATTTGAAATGTAAATAAATTATATCGAATAAAAAAAACAAAACAAAAAAAAAGCTTAATAGTTAAGTGAGCAGATTTATGTATCAATAATATTACAATTTACAAGATGTCAATACAATAATTTTAGAGCCCGTTGATAATGATAAAAGCCTTATCCCAACGTTTCTATCCTTGTGAAAACTTAGCTACTTGTGGCTGGTAATTGCCACTCAGGTTCACCTCCATGGTCGTGGTTCTTCTTTTACCCTGTGGCATGCTCCCTCTCTCTGCAACTTTTAGCTCCGCCCCCTTTTCCCTGTCCAATCACAGACCTCCTCTGTACTAATGTAATTGGATAGGGAAAATTCTGCAACAGTTGTGAAGGAGCTACAAACTGAACGCAGGTTTACTACAGACAAGTGCATTGAACCACTGAGTCATTTTTCCAGCCTCTATACTGCCTTTTTTAGAAACAGCTTTCCATTTTTTCAAAAACTTTGCCCTAATCCAATCCATAGAACCACCATATCTGTCCTCAAACCCACCTAAGGAACTCACCCTTCCTCCCGGCTCAACTGAACTGTACTTTCTGAGTCGGATCTTTCGGTCCTGATCGAAACTGTAGGAATCACAGCTTTATTACTCTCTAGCCCTTTGTCTGGTTTTACTTTTCTTCATAATGTTTATTAGTATCTCACATAATATACTTTCCTTCTGACTGTGTGGCTACCCACTAGGATAAAAGTAGGCAATTTCCCTTCTGCGCGGAGCATTTTCTATCCATAGAAGATATCCAATGAACAGCTACTGAATCTATCAATTAACACGAGTACAAGGAAAGGCACTGACAATCTGCTATAGCTCTATAGAAATTTTCTTTGCCAATATGTATGCTATTTATTAAAAAAGACTCCTTTTCATTAAGAATAATGCATCTTTCATTTAACTAACTTAAATGACATAGGGTTGGGGTGTTATTTGCACTTTCTGTAAATATTTAATAAGCAAGAACAAACCTGATAATCTGCAGAGGAGAGAATCACTCCACTAAACAAGGCATGATGCTTTCCATCCATAATCCTAGTACTTAAGCAGCTAAAGAGGGAGGATTGTCATGAGTTTGAAGACAACATGAACGACATAGTGAGTTCCAGACCAGTCTGAGCTACAGAGTGAAAACCTGTATCTAAATGACAATAAAACACCAACATTTGACCCTCAGCCAATACAAATGGTATACACCACAATGCGGAATTCCTCATTTACTCCTGTTGGCCCAGGTTATGAAGTCCCCTTGAAAACTTATACAATCCCACGGAAAGAAGTGCCTCCATAGAATACAGCAGGCATTACAGCTTACTCTCTATGCCTTTCTTTCACCATTCCCACATGGAGGGGCAGAGATGCTTAGGTAGAGCCTATGGCCGTTTCCTCTCCATTGCTAGCCAGCAATTGCGTAGGTGCTTGGTGAATAGAAAATCCCATTGAACTGGAAAATATGAAGTTTGAGTTCAAGTTGATGCAATAGAAAGAATATCTAGCTTAGCAGTTTTATGCTCATATCTTACAGCTTGCTTCACTTGCTTCAGAGAATGATGGGAATCCCTCTCTCATGAGGTAAATTAGAGTGCATTCTCTATCAGTGTATTTTGACTTCCAGATGTGGTTAGCAAACTGGGCAATGACTCAGTAGGCAAGAGTGCCTGATATACAAACATGAAAACCTGAATTTGGATTCTGGTCACCCAAATAAAAAGCTGTCCATAGCCAAGGGCCTGTTCTCCCAACACTGGATGAAGAGTGTAGGAGGCAGGAGGATAATTGGGGCTTGATGACTACGAGCCCAATTTAAAAATAGCATACCAGGCTTGGTGAGAGACTGTCCCAAGAGAATGAAGTAGAACGCAATAGAAGACACTCAATGTCTTCCTCTAGTTTGTTTGCCTGCCTGCATGCACACACATGCACATGCCTACACATACACTCATGTACATATGATGGGAAAAAGTAGATACATGTGCTTGGAACTTTATCAGTTAACTGAGAGAATAAGGCTGAGGTTATAACTCACTGAAGAATGTCTGCCTCATACAGGCAAAGCCCTGGGTTTCGAGTCTCTGTATTTTACATAGTAAAATAATATATAGTGAGGGAGATTTAACTGCACAGGACCAGATCAGCCATTCAGTTAAGACTTGACCCCAATGCCCACGGTTATTCTGTAGTGGAAGTGAAGAACATCGCAGTGCTATAGCACAAAATGCTCCAGCTTCCTTATTCATCCCCCTGTTGTCTACTCCTGTGCTTAGCTTCCTGTTGACACTGTGTGCCCTGTGTATCCCAATGTGGAGGTCCCTGAGCTGTTTTCTGTCATGTGCATTCTTTCTGGATCTCAACTTGTCAACCCAGTCTGAGTCAATCATTCTGACTTCCTGAGTTGGTGGACAGTTAAGTGACATGAACTATTTAGACGAAGTCCCTCAGTAAGGGGAAACACATAGCAAACTGCTATGTGTTTGAAATCCTGAACTGTTAAAAAATGTCCAGGAGCCAACCAGGCAGAGGAAATGGGTTGTATCACTTGCAGTTAGAAAAGATTGCTTGAATGTTTGTGAACGGTAAAACAATGTTTACCCCTCTGCTGGCAACATAGGCTTAATTAGTGTTTGCAAACTCCTTGACATCCTTGAAAGAAAGGTGCTACCCAAGCACAGGCCATTACCATAATCAGCCGGTGGTGGCACATGGTCCTGCAACAAGGCAGACACACAGAGATGCTCAAGATGGAATGGATTGTAAAGAGGCCCAAGGGACAGATTTATTGATACAGAATTCAATGACCATCAATGCACTCATTTAAAATGTGCAAGCCCAGTGGGGCTCAATATGGATACAACTATGTATGATCGTTGCTATAGTAGATTTGAGAGCATTTTCTTCATACCTTTCCACTCTCTATCTTCCATCTCCACTTAAACAACCATTTTCTGCTTCCTATTATTGTAGATTTGGAGCATGTCTAGGTTGTTCCTATGAATGGAATTGTATGTATGCTGGTTATTTTTTTGTCAATATGACTTAAAGTGGGGTTATTCAGGAAGAGGGAACTTCAGTTGAGGAATATCCTCTATTACATTGACCTGTGGGCAAGTCTATGGTGCATTTTCATAATTGATTGATGGAGGAGGGGCCAGCCCACTGTAGAGGGTTTACCCCTGCACAGGTGGTCCTGGGAGATATGAGAAAGCTAACTGAACACAAACCGAGAGCAGGAAGCACTCTTCTAGTTCACATCTCTGCTCCTGCTTGAGCTCCTACCCAGACTTCCACCAATGATGGAATGACTAGGACATATAAGGCAAATAAATTCTGTCCTGTCCAAGGTCTTTTAGTTACAATGTTTATCACAGCAATAGAATGTAGACTAGAATATGTTCTTTTGCTTTTTGTGCTCTTGTCTACTTACCCAGTGTTTTTCAGGTTGACCCATGTTGCAAAAGGGATGGGTATGCATAGTCCTATCTTATTATTTTGTCATTAACATTTTGAGACAGGTTCTCACTATATACATGTGGCTGGCTTGAACTTGTGAGCCTTCTGTTGCAGTACTACAGGCATATGTCAACAGACTGATGGCTGGTGCTTTGTATCTTTGGGTGGCTAAATTAAGTCTCTATGATACACATGAGTATACAAGAAATGAACATATATCTGTACCATTTTAATACTAGGAATAATAATGTTACAAACTTTTGTATACAAGTTTCTACTCAAACACATTTTTCACTTCTTCTGAATGCAAACCTAGAAGTAGAATTTCCAGATGTTATAGGTACTCTACATTTAACATTTGAGCAACCCCTAGACTGTTTTATACATAGTAGCAACATTGGTTACAATTCCACAAGGCTAATGACTCTTTGATCTTGTAAAGGTGAGAGCCTTTCCTTGTACTTATACGTATCTGAGTAGCTTTTGGAGTCTGTCCCACTCAGAAAACTGTATACATTACTCCACTTATGCATCTAGTCTTGTGTGAATCTTTTGCTGCTCATAAATCTGGCTTCTATCCACTCAAACAAATATTTTGACTCTAGTTGTTTGTCCACTGGGAGCTCAGCTCCTCCGACCAATCTCACCCCTCCCACTCTGAGCTTTGCTGCATACCTCATGACTCAACATGCACACTGGTGTATGATGTGCCTCCTTTTAAGCCAGCCAACACCAGACTAGGACTCTCACAGCTCCTTTCTGTCATACTAATGCCACTGTTCTGGTTTTACACTAACAAAAAAATAATGGCTTCTCTAATTTTTGTCTCTCCTAGTTCACCCATATCTAAGGCTCTGGTTTGTAGTTTAACTTTTACCATGTATGGGGAGTAAGGTGCGTATGGCAACTTATACATTCATCACTGAGAAAATTAAGGTGTTTAATAATAAGAGAACATTACTTACAGACAGGTTTCAAAGAAGCATGAAGTGGCAGTAAAAGCACCGATCTGCCATATTTAGTAGGGTAAGATGTTCCAGTTCTAAGGGTTTTTCCATTGTTGTGATAAATGCCATGACCAGTAGCAACTTGAGAAGAAAGGGTCTATCGGCCTTTATGTCACTGAACATCATTGACCAAACTCAAAACAGGAACTCATACAGGGCAGGAAACAAACCAGAGATCATAGAAGAATGCTGTATAGTGTCCCGATCCCTGTGGCTCACTCCATTTGCTTTCTAATATACCCCAGTACCTCCTAGTACCTGCCAGACATGGACCACGTCCAGTGGACGGACCCTCCTACATCAATGATCAATCAAGCAAATACTCCCATAGATTGGTTCAAAGACCAATCCAATTGAAGCAGCTCCTCAACTGAGGCCCTTTCTTCCCAGACAACTCCAGCTGAACAAAAAGAAAAAGAATCCAACCAGCACAGTGTGGGATGCTGTGGAATTTGAATTTGCAATCCTTCATATCAGGGGTCACCGAGACAGTGTTCTACCTCTTAGAAGATGGTGGCATGCCCAGCCTCACCAGGCTCTTTAGAAGCATTAGGTTCAGAGCACTTTACATGTTAATTACAAATTCTTCCTTAGGGACACAATCAATGAACAGGCAGACACATTCATCCTGTCGGATGTGCATTTTAAACCTTCTTTTCATCCCTATAGCCACATGAGCTCAGGAACTTACCTAGCATCTTTGAGACTAAATTAGAAGATATTAAAATTATATTATGTTAGAACATTTGGTGTCCTAAAGATTCTTACTAATGGTGATGCAACCATACATGAGTAAAAACTATACAAACTGGAGACAGAGGTAGGGGCAGAAGGAGAGGGAGAGGAAGAGAGAGAGGAGGCACAAGTGTGTATTCCTGACTGAAGAATAACACACTGTTCATGCCCCTGTTAGGATATTCCATCCCTTCATGTCTCCATTCTCTTTCATTGTAACATCAAATACAAATTCACACCACATAGAACACCAGTTATTAGATAAATGAAATTGTTGAGAGAGAAGGAAAGCGAGGTGGCCCCAGTGGTCTCCCTGACATTGTTCTATGGCAATGTGTCACAGGGTCCCTAGCCCATCCACTGGAATGGGCTTTGCTGGCCCTGGGAATAGTAATAAGAAACACTGCTTACTTTGTCACAGCAGGTAGCACTCCCCAAGAGGCATTGCTTCAGTTTTTTTGATGACACTTGTGGATGTTTTCATTTATTATTTTATGCATATGAGTGTTTCCCCTGCATGTATGTATGTATGTATGTATGTATGTATGTATGTATGTATGTATATCACATGTATGCCTATTGCATGTAGGTCAGAAGAGAGCATCAGGTCCCTGGAACTGGAATATGGGCAGTTGTAAGCCAAACTATGGCTTCAGGGAACCAAACCCAGATCTGTACTAAGAACATAAGTACTCTTCACAACTGACCCATCTCTCCAGCTCTGCACTCTGGTTGTTTTGTTTTGTTTTGTTTTTTAATGTAATATATACTTCACATGCTCGGTTTATTCATACTGGAATTCAGGGTGACATTTGCCATAGTTGCCAGGTATTTGGAAAGTTATATTATTTATGTAGAAGTACTTGGAAAATGAAAACAAAAACCTATAAAATTGAATATACCCACTAGTAGTAACAGGTATTGGGTTTTTTTGTTTTTTTTTTTAAAGAATGATACTATACTTTTTGCATAAAATCTGTGACAGGCTTTTGTTAGAGAACTCATATTGTCTGTGTTGAATGCTGAAAGCAGACATCAGCTTCCTCAGTTCCAAGGGGATCTCTCCAGTGGAGGGCATAGGATTCCACCACCCAGTGAAAGGTGCCACTGAGGCCACTGAGGATAAACAGCCTAAAAGATTTATCTCCTGCCAGAGAAAATTCCAAACCTCCTATGTCCAGAAGCAATCGATGTTCATGATGTTCAAAGAAGTGTGCATGTTCGACTTAGGTACACAAAGGTACCTCTTAGCTCGTGCAGACAGAACAAAGGTGCATCTGATGGACTGCAGCTTGCATTACAAAATGTCAGAGCCTATGAAAGACTTGGGGAAACTGAGGCTCTACAATAGCTTTGCTCTTCTGAACATCTAGTGAGGAACAGCCTTCCAAGACAGTGAATAAAATCAAATGAGTACAGCCTTGCGTGAGCTGTCTGGTTGGGTCTGCCTCCTGATAACTTTCTTTGCAGTGCTTTGTTATCTGGTTTAAATTTCCTCAAAACTAATGCTCGTTCTTGTCCTTGCTCACACCCCTTCAGTGGCCCATGGAGTTTTTCAGCCTTACCTTTAAAACATCCAGCATTTGATCCAAGGGATGGCCCTGGCTTATTTATGGCCCCACACAAATTATCCAACCCTAGATCTTACCATGTCCACCCTTTCTTTATCTCTTGCTTGAGAGATCGGCTGAAGCTCTATGTCACCTGCCACACACACCAGCCCTAGCCCTACAACTTTAGTGGTACCTGCTCCAGTCACCCACCTTCAACATTTCCTAGGAGTTCTGGATATATTACCTGTTATCATCAAATGATCCCTGATGACCAAGTGATCCGCTTATTCTTTGGTGTTGGAGTAAGACAATAAGAATCTTAAATGCAAATCTGTCTTCTTTCTAGTTTTATTTCAACTGAAAAATAGATAAATAAAATATGGTCTACTGTCTCCAGTGGGAGGAAATAGCAAGAGTGTTGAGGAAGAAAAGAGCAGGAAATACCCTTACACAGTCCCCATGCCTTCTCTTTGTAACATGCAAATAATTGTTCTTCTTTCCCTAGTGGTCTTCTCAGCAACCAGCGCTAAGAAGCTCTGGCCTGCTCTGCCTTCCCCATCGAACATTTCTGGGTAGGAGATGGGAGTCAAACAAAGGAACTAGGAGCTGCCATATAGATGACGCCCTCAGGTGGTGGCAAAATCCACTCTTCCCTTTCAGTACGTTTAGCTGGAGCTGCAAATCTGGTGGTCGAAGCCCATCTGAGAAGCAACCATTTGAAGCAAAGGTCCAGATCTCCAAAAGGGGAGTTTGGCAAACCCTAGTTGTCACGGTAACCAAGCTCCCAGCTTCAACATTTCCTACTTATGTTTTGCAGTACGGGGTTTATGTTTTAAAAAGGTTTTCTTCCCTCTCTTTTTATCCTCCAAATCTGTGAGAAAATGTCTGCCATGGGAATTAAGAGAAAACACTGCTTATAACTGAGGAGAAACCATAGGGATTTAAAGGTCTCTCTGACTGAAAAAAATATCACACAGAGGACTCGGAATCTAAGCAACAGGATATTAGGACTGGGTTGCAGTGGGTCTCCTAGGCCTCTTGCGTAGCCTCCTCCCTTATTCAACCAATCCTTCTTATACGGAGATCATATAGCATTCTTTCAAAAAAAGAAAAGAAAAGAAAAAGAACATTGAGCATCTTACATTTTGGGGTGTCTGGCAGCATTGTTAAGGGAAATAAACTTAAGCCACATTCAATATGCTCATTTACTGCATATTGAACCCCCAACTCCTTTAGTTCTTATTTGTACCAGCCTTAAAATACTGTTATTCACCTACCAGATCAGCTGAGCCCAGCTATGGCTTTAATTCTTGAAGACAGATAAAAAGAGGTGATACCCAGCGGACCTGAGGACCCAGGAGCATCTGTGGGAAAGATGACTCCTGCCAGACTTTCACTTTCCATCTGAGAGCTCCTGCCCTGGCCCTGAATGGTTAGTTGAGATCCCTTTGAAAGAGACAAGGACAGAGCCAGTGACTGGGATGAAATCCTCCAGATAAGGTTTTGTCCTGCATTTCTGTGCCAGCAGGGCAGTTTGGGCAGATTTAAAGTTGTAATGAAAATGGAGTACCTAACTTTGCCAATTACAGAAAGAATGCTGCTTATCTCTCTGGTTAGCTGCTAAGATGCCTTAAGGGTTTAGATTAGAAGACATGGGCAGAAGGAGAGAAGACTTATTAAATTTTGAAGCTGACACAGAAAAAAAAATTAGAGATAAACAGATGAGAAATAGAACATCTCAAATCTCACTATGAGATCAAGTTGATGCAATCATCAGCAACTTTAGCAATGTATACCAATGCATAGCAAACTCAAGTGTGTATATATACATATATGCATTGTGTTACAATATGTACATGTAGCATTATATTGTTATATATAATATCAAGCTCAATATAAATATGTTACAAATAATTATACATGCATACATGCATACATACATACATACATACATACATATCCATCTACTGTAAATGTAATGTGAGCACATGCTGTCATGTACTGAGGTGGCTGTATACTGATGAAGACTTCAGTGTTTCTTTCCAGGCACAAGGCTGCACATATATAACATGCATCATTTCTGGAGAACATGATAATAACCTATCAGTTTTAGAAGCTGAACAAAGCTCACAGAGATAGTTATCTCAGGCACACAATGACAAACATGCCAAGATAGGATAGGAGAAACACTTCTTCCCTTCAAGAATGGCGATGTGATGGGAATTGTTCTTCCCTGCTAGATGAACAGCAGCACACCCATAATCAATCTTCCATAATAAACTATCTCTTAATTTGAGCTCATCTACATTGGCCCAGGAGACACCTATGATAGGCTCATGAATCTGTAAGTAGAATTCTAAATTTTAAGATAAGTGTTCAGTTCTTCAGGCCTCAAGGTTCTCTGGGCCTTAGTGAAGACTTCCCCTAGCCCACACCACCTGGTACTGTCGTCTTTACCACTATGCTACATCCTACACGTGATGAGGCTTAGGAAAAATCACCTCAGATTTTAAATAGAGACGAATTTTAATATCTCAGAGCGAGTTTGACATCAAGCTATTTCACCTTATGGCTTCCTTTCAGCCATTACTGCTGCCAAAAGGTTAAAAACTTCAACTTCCTATTGTTTTATCTTCTGTGAAGAAACGAGGCAATTTATACTGACATTGTAGTGAAAACTATTTGAAAATAGAAGAGAAGAAAGTGGTGGCACATAGCTGGAGTCTCAGCAGTCTGAAGGTGCAGTGGAAACATTGCAAGGCAGGAGCCAGCTTGAGCTATATTCTAAAGTGGTGTGTGTGCGTGTGTGTGTGTGTGTGTGTGTGTGTGTGTGTGTGTGTGTGTGCTGAAAGGAAGAGAGAAAAGAAAGGGTCTTTACTGGATGCTTACAATTTTCTCAGTGATAAATTCTATTGGCTTTAACATAAGTTATCAATATTATATTGGGTTTGTATTTCATCAGGTTTTTATGGAGGTAGATGAAAATCTAAAATGAAGTTATTACACATTTGCCTTTCATAAGCCTTAGAACGGACTGATTGTAACGAGTGCCTGAAACTCAGTGACTTAATGTATAGTCCCCAAACTTAATGAAGACCTGAACACTTATTTCAAAAGTTAAATCAATCTTCCAAATTCATGATCTTATCATCAAGCATCTCCTGCACTAACACAGATTAGCCAAAATAAGAGGCAGAATAGTCTGAAAGGTTGGGAGTACATTTTTTTCACCTACTACAGTAGTCAACTTGACCCAATCTAAGATTCCTAGAAATAGTGTCTCAGTGAGAGATGGTCTGTACTGGATTAGCCTGTGGGAATACATGGTATGGGCTGCTGTGAGAAGCCCCAGCCCCAGCATGGGCAGTACCATTCCCTAGGTTTAGATTCTAAACTCTGGAAGGATGGAAGACATGAGCGGAGCAGTGAGCATGTCCTTGACTGTGGATGTGACTGTATCAGGTACCTGTCTTGCCTTCCCCACGATAGACTGCAACATGAAATTATAAGCTGAACAAACCCTTTCTCCCTCGCTTTTGTCAGAATTTAATCACAGTGGGAAAAGAAACTAAGGCACTGATCATAGGGTCAAGGAAATGTTCTCTTGCTTTTGTTTCCATCATTGTCTTGTCATGTTAACAGTGCACTGAAGTCATTTGTGCGTGGGCCATGTGGAGCATGAAAAACATGCTTACTCCTTAAGTAGTTGAGTTTCATTTACCAGAAGTTGCTGCCAGTCTTAGTGTTTTATGAAAAGAGAAAAGTTGAGATTAAGTAAAATAGTGAATAAAAATACCCCAGGAGCTCTCTTATAGTAGACTCACTGGGGACTAGTATTATTCTATTTATATACTATAATATTACTTTATAATATCAAACAAATTATCTGTATAAAATAATTATATAAATTAGATCTCTGTTGACTGCAGAGGTTTCTGACATTTAGATGTGGATCACTTCAAAACAGAATGGGCAGTGGTTTAGTAGGGAACACAAGGTTTCTTTCAAGGACTGGGGCATGCTTTGTTATGCTCTTGGCATGCCCTGTGTATTTTTGTTTACAATTTTTGGTTTTGCTTCATTACCTTAGGGTCTCCTTTTCCTTTGCCCTCCTTTTCCCTCTTCTATACATCAGGCTTTATTTTGGTTTTACCTTACTTCTTTTTTAATTTGAATTTTTTGGGAGATAATACAATTATATCTTTTCCTCCTTCCCTTTCCTTCCTCTAATCTCCTTTCTCTGTTTGAAATTCATGATCTCTTTTCTTTTAATTGCTGTTGTGTGTGAGTCACTGTGTGTGTGTGTGTGTGTGTGTGTGTGTGTTCCTAGATAGAAAAATACAACCACCTCGCTCTGAATAATACTGCTTATATGTGTGTTTTAGGGCTTGACCAGTTGATATGTTCTTCCATGGAGAAGAACATTTCTGTCACTGTCAGCATTACTTATTTCTGAACATTTTTATTTTTTCTTTTCATCCCTCTTCTAAATTTATTTAATTTTTAGTTTTGAGTTTTTACATCATTTAGAAATTTTTGTTCTTTTTTTGTCCATTTTTCATCTTTTCTAATTTTTCCTAATCTCTTTCTCTCCCTCTCCCTGTCTCTGTCTGTCTGCCTGTCTGTCTCTCTGTCTCTCTGTCTCTCTGTCTCTCTCTCTCTCTCTCTCTCTCTCACACACACACACACACACACACACACCACTTTCTCTCTTCTCTTCCCCTCCATAATATTCATCTTTCTTTGACTGAACACTTCTCCCTTGTTTCTCCTTTTCCTTGTCCCCTTAATTTATCTCACTTATTTACTCTGTCTACACCCTAAATATCTGTGAATTTCTTATCATAATCAATGTTAGTTTTGCCTTTTTCAGTGTTATCATTGATGGTGCACTACTCAGTTGTAACTGATTAAGTATTTTTCTATGTTTTATGTGGTTGGATGTTATATATACTATAGTAGCTTGCTTTCTTCTCACTAAGTGCTATTGGCAATTTAAGTGTAGGCTACTCAATAAGAAGACTACCCCAGCCAGAAAAAGATATACACAAATAATAAATGTACAAGTAGTAACATACGAACAAACAGAAGACAGCAAGATAGCACAGCTTCTCCAAATGATCATCACTCCTCAGCTACTAAACCCAAACACTCTGAAATGGGTAGAATGTCAGATGAAGGCTTCAGAAGTTTCTAGGAAAACTGATCAGTGACCTGAGGATATCAATAAGAAGATGAATTCAATCTAGGAAGAGGGAGGTCAGCCACACAGAGGAAAACACCAACAAGTCAATGAGAAAGTCAGCAATGTCAATAAAAAGGTCAATGACATGGAAGAAAAAAAGCAGCAACAAGATTGAGATTTGCAGTAAGGGAACCCAGAAATGTTGAAAATTAAAACTTGATCAAATAAAAACTCAGCAGTGATAGATATGAGAAGCAGAGGAAGAACATCAGGGAAATGTTAGGGGAAAATCACAGAAAAATCAGACAAATGATTATGCCCACAGCCCTGTGGACTACAGTGCACAAGGAAGACAGACTCATGCATCCATGAGCTAGAATAAGCCAAAGGAAATTACATTAGGAACCTCCCCAGATACAGGAAAAGAAGTCGACATACAAATACAAGAGCTATTCAGTACTCCAAATTAACACGACCAAAGAACACCCTTTCCATTATGTTTAACAGTTAGACATCAAAAGAACTTGTGAACCAAGATTGTAATATCTGGCAAATTTGCCTTTTTAAATTGTTAGAGAAATAAGGACATGTCAAGATAAACAAAAGTTAAGGTAATTTCAGGCCACCAAGTCAGCATGTGGAAGATTTTTAAAGAATACGTACGGATGAAGAAGAAATACAGACTCGATCATGATAATATGGGAAAGGGCACATTTCATAAGAGAACTAGCTGAATAAATAATAACTATGAAGAAATCTATTGTACACAAAAAATAATCCTGTGAGTCATTAATAGTAATAGAAGAATAAGAAAAGAATAATAATTTAGCCAAGTGAGAAAATGACCCACAAATTATAGGAATCAGAAAATATCAATAGCACAAATTAAAAACAATTTCAACTTGCAGTAGATGTGCAAACTGGCTCACTACATTACAAAAACTATATTCAACTATCTAGCATCACCAACAAACAAATAAACAAACAACACCCCCAAAAAACTCCTCATGGGGAAGAAGATATCCCTCAATGGAGGAATGGATACAGAAAATGTGGTATATTTACACAATGGAATACTACTCAGCAATTAAAAACAATGAATTCATGAAATTTTTAGGCAAATGGTTGAATCTGGAAAATATCCTAAGTGAGGTAACCCAATCACAAAAGAATACACATGGAATGCAATCATTGATAAGTGGATATTAATTAGCCCAGAAGCTTTGAATACCCAAGGAACAATTAGCATAACAAATGACTCCCTTGAAGAAGGAGAGGGTCCTGATCCTGGAAAGGTTTGATCTAGCATTGTACTGGAGTACCAGGACAGAGAAAAAGGAGAGAGGTGATTGGAGAATGGGTGGAGAGAAGAAGGTTTATGGGACATATGGGGAGGGAGAAACTTGGAAAGGGGAAATCATTTGGAATGTAAACAAAGAATATAGAAATTAAAAATATAATAATAATAATAAAGAAAAAAAGAAGATACTCATAGACATTTAAAAGGAGAATGTAAACAAAAAGCAACCTGGTATAGCTCTTCTAATACCTTATAAAGTAGACTTCAAGCTAAAAGTGTAGATTTCAAGACATAATTAGTCCAAAGGGAAAAGAAAGCCACTACACATGAATAAAGAAAAAGATAACCAAGATTATAAAATGATTGTAAATATACATCTGACAAAATTGAAGTCCTAATTTTGTAAAAATTATAATAATAGGTGACTTCATTTCCTCACTCATGTTTACATAGGTCACACAAACTAAAAGTCAACACAGAAACCTTAGACTTAAACTACACCTTACATCAAGGGATTTCACAAATATACCTAGACCATTCCTTCCAATAGATACAGATATATACATTCCTCTCAGCAGCCTGCAGAACTGTCTCTAAAATAATCCACACTCTAGATCACAAATAAAGTCTTATGTAATACAAAATAATTGAGAGAACCTCTTATATCTTATTAGATCATTATGAAATAAAATGAGAAATCAGCAACACATAGAGAGAATAGCACACTCTTGAATGACCAGTGGGGTCATCAAAAAAGAAAATTAGGAAGAAATGTAAAAGTTCTTAGAATTAATGAAAAGTAAAGAAAAATCTCCCAGAATCTTTAGGATGCAGTTAAAGCAATCCTGAGAGGAGTTTATAGCAATTAATGCTTCGACTAAAACTCAGAAATATTTCTAATAAATGGCATAATGATGAAGTGCAGTATCCTAGACAACAGGAACAACCCAAAAAAGAAGTGGTAAGCAGCAATAAATGATAAATGTCAAGGGAGGGGCTAATGGAGATTAAAAAAGCAATGCACAGAATTAATCATGAAGTTGGTTCTTTAGAAAAAAAATAAGACCGACAATCCTCTATGAAAACCAATCCAAAAAAGACAAAGAAGATGAGGAAGAAGAGGAGGAAGAGAAGGAAGATGGAGGAAGAGGAAGAAGAGGAAAAGGAAAAAGAAGGGGAGGAGGCGAAGGGGAGGAGGAGGAAGAAGAGGAAGAGGATAAGGAAGAGGAAGAAGAGGAAGAGAAAGAAGAAGAGGAGAAGGAGGAGGATGAAGAGAAGAAGGAGGAAGAGGAGGAGGAGAAGGAGGAGGAGAAGGAGGAGAAGAAAAAGGAGGAGGAGGAGGAGGAGGAAGAGGAAGAGGAAGAAGAAGAAGAAGAAGAAGAAGAAGAAGAAGAAGAAGAAGAAGAAGAAGAAGAAGAAGAAGAAGAAGAAGAAGAAGAAGAAGAAAATCAAGAGAATTCAAAATGAATAAAGTTACCAAAAATTCCAAAGAAATACAGAGAATCATTAAGGGGGTTCTTTAAATGCTGGCAATGACCAAATTCCCAAATTTCTAAATTCATTTCTAAAATGTCATCATCTAAAAATACTATTTAAATAAAAGCATGCATTTAGAATAGAGCAAAAATGAAATGTACACAACTTAAACAGATCCAGTTGGGACTGGAGGACTTGGTCTTCTGGTGTCTCCGTTTTGACATTGTTTGTATATTCCAGGGACTAATCTCATCTGTGTGACTGGCTCAGTTTTAGCTTCTTTCCTTCTGGATCTTCATTCTGGTGGCTTCACCTCTGCCATACTGAAGCTTCTTAATTTCATGTAATTCCATTTGTCAGTCCTTTACATTATTTCTTGTATTACTGAAGCTCTTTTTATAAAGTCCTTGCCTGTGTTTTAGGTGTTTTTCCCTAGCAGTTTCAAAGTTTCTGCTTTCATATTAAGGTTTTAGTCCATTTTGACTTATTTTTCTATTGTATATATTATAACATAATTACATTTCTCCCTTCCCCTTTCCTCTAAACCCTCCTACCTACCCCTTTTTATTCACCTTCAAACTGATAGCCTCTTCTGTCATTAATTGTTATTGTATGCTTATATTTAATACATCTCCAAAGAAGAATAGAATGGCCAATAAGTATTTTAAAAAGAAGTCAGCACCTTCAGCCACCACGGAAATGCAGATTAAAGTCCTTCACACGTGCACCTTTCACCAGTGGGAAAGGCTATCAACAAGAAAACAAATGGCAACACAATTTGTGAGGATGTGGGCACAGATGAAACTTTTCCAATGTCAGTGTGATGTGAACACCATCATTAGTGTATATCATAGTGGTGGGCTAGATATAGGAATCAGTATGGGGGCTCCATCAAAAACTGGAAATAGAATTACCTACCATACTATAGAAGACTCAGGCATACTATTTTGGGGCATTAACCCCAAAGACTCTAACTTGACAAAACTTTCAAATCCATTGCTGTCACCGTTCATAACAGCTAGAAAACAGAACCAGTGTAGCATTCATTAACAGATAAATGAACAAAGATAATATGGCTCATCAATACAATGGAATATTATTTAGTCATAAAAAATTAGACTTGCAAGAGAAATCTTTAGTTGGGTGAAAAACAGAGGGTAATGGAGTACATATGATACAAATTCAGGAGGAAGATTGAGTGAGAGAAGGATAGGAAAGATCTAGAAGAAGGGAGCAGCATGGGAGAGGGAACTGGAGGAGGAGCACAAGTAATTTCAAAGTCTATTGTCTCATATGTATGGTGGAGCCATGATGAAACACATGAGTTTGTATGCTAACCTAAAAAAATAGTTAGAACAAAAACAAAAAGGAAGAGAGGGAAGAAGAGAAGGGGAAATGGGGAAATGGAAAGGAAGCAAGGAAGAAAAGAACAAGACAAAAGGACTTTGGAAACATCTTCCTGTCCCATAAACTACTCCTAATAAGCATTAGTTCAACACAGTGACTCAGAGGGCAGGGCTGTGGATCTGCAGGAGAAGACCTGTATAACACAGGTCAGGTCTTGGTTTTCATCATTGAAAAACAAAAGCTCTTGGTCAATAATTGAGCTACTTGTTAGAGGAATAAACTAGCAAAGCAGTTTCTATGCTAGACACCAGACTAAAAAAAAAAAAAAAAAAAAAAAAAAAAACTAATAGGTAAGAAATATTTGGAGAAAACAGACTTGAAAAGCTGGTATAACAATACTCTCAAATGACGTCAACTTTAGCAAAGAACTTAAAGTAGTTTTTACCAATATATTCAAAGAACTAGAATTTAAGCATGGGAAGCAAAAAAATAAAGCTTGCAAAATTATACAAGAAAAACATATGGTTGATAATTTTTTAAAAATAGAGAGGTTCATATCAAACTAAATGGAGAGAAACTTGAGGCAATCCCACTAAAATCAGGGACTAGACAAGGCTGCCCTCTCTCTCCATATCTTTTCAATATAGTTCTTGAAGTCCTAGCTAGAGCAATTAGACAACATAAGGAGGTCAAAGAGATACAAATTGGAAAGGAAGAAGTCAAAGTATCACTATTTGCAGATGATATGATAGGATACTTAAGTGACCCCAAAAACTCTACTAGAGAACTCCTACAGCTAATAAACAACTTCAGCAAAGTGGCTGGCTACAAAATCAACGCAAGCAAATCAGTAGCCTTTATATACTCAAAGGATAAGAAGACTGAGAAAGAAATTAGGGAAATGACACCCTTCACAATAGCCACAAACAGCATAAAGTATCTTGGGGTGACTCTAACCAAAGAAGTGAAAGATCTATACGACAAGAACTTCAGATCTCTGAAGAAGGAAATCGAAGATCTCAGAAAATGGAAAAATCTCCCATGCTCGTGGATTGGCAGGATTAATATAGTTAAAATGGCCATCTTGCCAAAGGCAATCTACAGATTCAATGCAATCCCCATCAAAATCCCAACCCAGTTCTTCATAGAGCTAGAAAGAGCAATTCTCAAGTTCATCTGGAATAACAAAAAACCCAGGATAGCCAAAACTATTCTCAACAGTAAAAGAACTTCAGGGGGATTCAGTATCCCAGACCTCAAACTTTACTACAGAGCAATAGTGATAAAAACTGCATGGTATTGGTACAATGTCAGGAAAGCGGATCAATGGAATAGGATTGAAGACCCAGAAAAGAACCAACACATCTATGGTCACTTGATCTTCGACAAAGGAGCTGAAAGCATCCAGTGGAAAAAAGATAGTCTTTTCAACAAATGGTGCTGGTTCAATTGGAGGTCAGCATGCAGAAGAATGCGAATGCGATCCATTCTTATCTCCTTGTACCAAGCTCAACTCCAAATGGATCAAGGACCTACGTAAAACCTGACACACTGAAACTAATAGAAAAGAAACTGGGGAAGACCCTTGAGGACATGGGCACAGGGGGAAAGTTCCTGAATAGAACACCAATAGCTTACGCTCTAAGATCAAGAATTGACAAATGGGACCTCATAAAACTGCAAAGTTTCTGTAAGGCAAAGGACACTGTCAAAAGGACAAAACGTCAACCAACAGATTGGGAAAGGATCTTCACCAACCCTAAATCTGACAGAGGGCTAATATCTAATATATACAAAGAACTCAAGAAGGTAGAACCCAGAGAACCAAATAACCCCATTAAAAAGTGGGGTATTGAGCTAAACAAATAATTTTCACATGAAGTACTTCGGAGGGATGAGAAACACCTTAAGAAATGTTCAACATCAGTAATCATTAGGGAAATGCAAATCAAAACAACCCTGAGATTTCACCTCACACCAGTCAGAATGGCTAAGGTCAAAAACTCAGAAGACAGCAGGTGTTGGCAAGGATGTGGAGAAAGAGGAACACTCCTCCACTGCTGGTAGGATTGCAAGATGGTGCAACCACTTTGGAAATCAGTCTGGAGGTTCCTCAGAAAACTGGTCATGACACTATCTGAGGACCCTACTATACCACTCCTGGGCATATACCCAGAGGATTCTTCAGCATGCAATAAGGACACATGCTCCACTATGTTCATAGCAGCCCTATTTGTAGTAGCCAGAAGCTGGAAAGAACTCAGGTGTCCTTCAACGGAGGAATGGATACAAAAAATGTGGTATATTTACACAATGGAGTACTATTCAGCTATTAGAAACAATGAATTCATGAAATTCTTAGACAAATGGGTGGAGCTGGAGAACATCATGCTGAGTGAGGTAACACAGTCTCAAAAGATCAATCATGGTATGCACTCACTGATAAGTGGATATTAGCCTAGAAACTTTGAATACTCAAGACATAATACACATATTAAATGATGTCCAAAAGGAATGGAGGAGTGGCCCCTGGTTCTGGAAAGACTCAATGCAACAGTTTAGGGGAATACCAGAACAGGGAAGTGGGAAGGGGTAGATGGAGGAACAGGGGGAGGGAAGTGGGCTTATGGGACTTGCAGGGAGTGGGGACCCAGAAAAGGGGAAATCATTTGCAATGTAAATAAAAAAATAAAAAAATAGAGAGGTTCGATATATTAGGGCTGACAGGAGATTCTATGAACTTAAAAGTTTTTAATTAAAAATATTTGGTTTTAAGCAGAAGGTAAAGAGATTGACAAAAGGTGAGAGAAACCTCAGAGAGCCTGAGACCAGGGAAAAGGTATGAAGTAGTTATTAGACAAGAAGAGAGCAGGCAGGTGCTCAAAGAATAGCTGAAGAGATACAGTAGCTGAGGATTGCAGAATTTAGTGGGGGGGAAAAGGACTTAAAAATCCAAAGATCTATAAGCCCAAGCAAGACAAATACTACAAAGGCCTCAGTAAGCAAGTTGCATGGAAACTGCTGGAAGCCAAAGACAAAGAAAACATCCTGAAACTGCTCTGGGCAGTGGAGGAGGGAAGGGACACGTTGTATATAGCGACACAGCAAGGAGGATTATTGAATTTATTTCTGATTTGTCAGAAATATAAGAAGCCAGAAAACAATGTGGCATCTTTAAAGTTTGAGGAAAAAAATAGCTCTCAGCCTAGATTGCAACATCTGGTGGAAAATACCCTTCAAAAACAAGATTAGGACATGGGCACATTTGGATCAACTAAACCGGGATGACTTTTTTACTGATAGATATTCAGTACATGGTGCCGGGGACTGATGGTCATGTGGGCACTCAATGCAGAGTGCTGAAGTGTAGAGATGCTTTTCTCTGCGAGTGATGTAACACCATGACCAAGGTAGCATATAGAAGGAAGGGTTAACGTGAGATGGACAGTTCCGCAGGGTTAAGAGTCCATCACCATCATGGAAGAGAGCATCCCAGCAAGTGCTAGGCGTGGCAGGAAGAACACCTGAAGGTTCACATATGGAACTGTGAACAGGAAACAAGCGAACTGGGAATGGCATAAAGACCTGCCAGACATACTTCCTCTAGCTCATCCTCACCACACAAGCATCCCCAAATAGCCACCAACTGAGGACCAAGTTTCAAATATCAGAGAGTGTAGGGGATAGCTCACTTGGACCACCATAGTAACATACTGTTTGGCTCACTAGCTATTTGTCCAGAAACCAAACCCTTCTGTTGGAGATTGGTTCTATTGCTTTGTCTTATTTTGGCTCCCCACAAAGTTGCGCTTCCAGACCTGAGAGTCCCTGCCTCCCCCTAGCTGGCTTGAGTTATGATAAAGAATTGCCATGCAGCCAGTGGCTGGGCAGGAAGATGGAGGCAGGACATTTAAACTGCATGGGCAAGGGGCAGGGAGAGAAAGAAGAGACAGGGAACTGCCATGACTCTGGGGGAGAAGGATCAGATGTAAGAGCTGCAGGAAAGAAAGCGACCAGGCATGGAAGAATTCAGAAAAAATGGCCCTAACAGCCACTCCCCGATTGGGCCTGGGCTAGCAGAGATGAAATGTTGATTTAACAAGCTGACTCAGAAAAGTTGGGAGAGGGGGTGGAAATGTATGCTAGCTGTAGAGAAGATTAGAAATGCCCAACCACTGAACTAGTCAAGACATATCAAAATCAGCTGGCTTGTGTGTGTGTGTGTGTGTGTGTCTTTCATTCATGAATCCAGAGAGCTCTTCGGTGGACTCACAGGGAGCATAAAGCAGTTTAACTATAGTCACCATGACACCCTTCAGAGTGTTAGTCCTCACTACGACAGTGCTGTGATACAAGGAAACTGGACACTGGAAGCCACAAAGGGCTTTGATTATACAATGTCAAAAGGTGGCTGTTCTGTTCTCTATTGCTTTTCTCAAAATATCAACTCTTCCTATTGATTACATGAACATATAGGAAATGAATGGTAAAATTATTATTATTATTTTACCTTAAAGTATTAGAAACATTAGGAGCTCAAGTTCTATTAAGAAAACCAAATTATTGGGCGTGACTTTACAAGTGTTTGCCTTCTTTCCACATCCCAAGGCATGGCATCTATCCATAGAAAACGTGTGTTCTCTTTCTTAAGCACAGGCTAGGTGTTTGTGGTGGGTTTTATGGGTGATTTTTTGTTTTATTTTGTTTTGTTTTTGAACCTCTATGTGTTCAATGTCATAGCCTATTTGAGAGCTCTTTGGTATGGGGAGGGGTCTAGGATGAGAGTGTCCACATCCTGCAGTTAGCCATTCCTTCTCGACTCCACTGACGTTCAAGTCTTACTCCCCTCATTATGTCTTTTCCTTTCTTGCTTCCCTCATGTGATGAACTATTTTTGAAAAGTGTGAAACATGAATTGTCATTGGAGAACAAGCAGCAAGCTCTGCTACCTGAGCATTCACTAAATAAGACATACAAAGCACGGGACTGTGAGCCTTGACGGAAGGTAGAGTGAACACCCACAGGTAGTGATGTGCATCTGCCATTTATTTTGTGATCTGTGGACTAACAACCAGAGAGTTTGTATCTTGCATAGCTATTCACTGAGAATAAATACTCTGTAGTAAGGAGTCAGTCAGAGGAGCATGTCCCTAGGGCCCTGGACATGTGTTAAGCACTGTTAAAACACTCTTCAAATCTGTTTAGTAATCACTATTTAGTGTTAACTATATGTTATTTCAGTTTGTATTGTAAGCACTCCTGCTGTTAATTCTGCTGTAAATAAAAAACTGATATTGGGGGTGGGGCAGACTGGCTCCCTAAATAGCACCTATTTTGCTTGTCTTTCTGCCTGGACTGTCTTGGGTGAAAGAACTGTTCGTCCAATGCTGGTCAGGCTGCCCTTATATCAGCACCAGCCTTCTGGAACACTCCACAGAGATTAGGAGACAGCTAGGCAAAGACTGGCCCTGACTGTGTGAGTTCCTGGAGGTTCAGCCTCAGCAAGGGCCATTCGGACCAGTTTGTACAAGATTTTTTGCTGCTGCGAGCCTTAACGAACTCTAAATGAACCTGCAACTGTTTCCACCATGGCCAGAGGGAGAGCACAGGCCCTAGGAGAGGAACCACTGTTACTGTCTGTAAGAGACAAGGCCATCGTCATCCAAGACATGTCTCAGTTACAGTGACTGGTGATGGGGACAATCTATGGTTGGTCCAAACAAATGTCTGTGGTGAGTCTAACCATCCCTTCTTGGGCTGCGCAAACAGGCTAAGTCTTCTGGAACTTGCCCTCCCATGAAGCCTCCCCCGGCACCGTTAGACCCAAGAAAAGTTTTTGCTGGAGCGGTCTTTTCTTGCTTCCTATCAGTAATGAGAGATGAGTTAGCACCAGGAAGAGAGAAGCCTTGCAGAGATGGCAGAGAACAGCAATGGGGAAGTGGTAAAAAAGGTAGTAATTCCATGTTCCTTCTCCTCCCTGTACACCTGCCATCAGGTTTCCTGAGTAAGTCCTGGCAGTGTTAGCGACGGCCAAGGCAGCTTGACAACTGCACGGCTGATGCTATTTCTCTAGCGATCCCACCTGCCCGCTGCCCACTCCTGATCAACCCCAGCTGAACACGGGGCCCAATTTCTGGATGACCTGCTGTGTTCTCTGGCTCCAGAGCAACAGTGGGCGCTTAGGTTCACAACTCTAGTCCCCAGATGCTGTCCCAGCAGAAACAAAAATTCCCGAGTAAGCTTGGCAGCAGCTATGAAATTTAGTAAGGGGTCCGAGAGCCAGCTGACGGTTCATGATTGTCCAGGTCAAGGACAAAATGGGGAGCTGAGATGTTAGGGGAATGGAGACAAGAGAGTGGAGAGCGGATGAAGGCTGTAAAGAAGCACAAGAACCTGCAGGTCCATCTCACCAGTTGGATTTCAGAGAGCTGCCAAATCTTCCAATAGAGGATCTCATATCTCAGTTTGAGAGGGTTAACACTGCAGAGGATCAAGGGCCAAGGGCCTGCATTGGATTGTAACACTAGAGGGCGCCACTCCCCGTTGCTTCCACCTACCTCCAGCCTCCCTTGGCGCTGTCCAGCACAGAGGGAACTAAGAGACCAGCCTTTGAAGGGCTGCTTGCCTACCAGGATGTCTATAGCAGAAGAGACTCTTTGCCCAGTTGCTTGCCAACAATAATGGAGACACTAAATCACTCTGCTGAGGAGTAAAGGCTGCAGTTTAGATCCAAATGCCTTCCAAAGACCTGATAACAACGCGGTGCTCGTAGGAGGAGACAGAAACTTGAAAAGGCGGTGCTGGCTGGGACATCTCCAGGTCACCAGCAGCATCTTTAAAGGTGACTGTGGGAAAGTAGCCCCTTTTCTCTTTCACTCAACACATGGCCTGGTGTTCTCCTTCAGTGCCGAGCAATGTTCCCACAGGCCTCAGTGTGACGGGGTAATAGAACACAGACCAGAACATCTGAAACCGCAAGTCAGACTCTACTTTGACACACCATGAGAAACAATATGGAGAGATCTCTAGAGAAATCTCATTTATTTCTGAAGTAATGGCTTATAAAACTTTAGTATAATATCAGAAACACGATACTGAGATCCTTATAATCATATATTTTCACACAGATTTTTTACATGTGTATGTAGTTCTATGTAATTATATCACACACTTGAATCTCACTACCATCATGCTAGAGAACCACTACACAGCCACTGGGACAGCATGTGCTAGCTGTTTAAAGCCACACCTAACTCTCTGTTCCTGGTCTAGAATTTTCAGCAACTATCTGTTGAGTCCTACTTCTAAAATGCTGCCATTAATGTTTTATCTAAATATAAATAGGTAACATGCAACCTCTTGAGAATGACTTTTCTATTCTGAATATCCTCTGAAGAATAACATAATTACATATGTCAATAATCTACTCCCTTTTATTGCCAAGTGCTATTCCATAGCATAGATATACCATGACTTAATAATTCACTCATTGAAAAACATATTGGTTGGGGTTTGGTTTGAGATTATAATAAACAAATTTTTATAAGCATTTATACACAGATTTTATGTGAATATAAGTTTTTATTTATGAGGAATTTAGAAGTTAAGAAGGCATATTGTTATTCTTCTTTTTTCTTTTTTTATTCTATATATTTTTTATTTACATTTCAAATGATTTCCCCTTTTCTGGTCTCCCACTCCCTGAAAGTCCCGTAAGCCCCCTTCTCTCCCCCTGTCCTCCCACCCACCCCTTCCCACTTTCCTGTTCTGGTTTTGCCCTATACTGTTACACTGAGTCTTTCCAGAACAAGGGGCCACTCCTCCTTTCTTTTGTACCTCATTTGATGTGTAGATTATGTTTTGGGTATTCCAGTTTTCTAGGTTAATATCCACTTATTAGTGAGTGCATACCATGATTGATTTTTTTGAGACTGGGTTACCTCACTTAGTATGATGTTCTCCAGCTCCATCCATTTGTCTAAGAATTTCATGAATTCATTGTTTCTAATGGCTGAATAGTACTCCATTGTGTAGATATACCACATTTTTTGCATCCATTCTTCTGTTGAGGGATACCTGGGTTCTTTCCAGCTTCTGGCAATTATAAATAGGGCTGCTATGAACATAGTGGAGCATGTATCCTTATTACATGCTGGGGAATCCTCTGGGTATATGCCCAGGAGCGGTATAGCAGGATCTTCTGGAAGTGAGGTGCCCAGCTTTCTGAGAAACCTCCAGACTGATTTCCAGAGTGGTTGTACCAATTTGCAACCCCACCAGCAGTGGAGGAGTGTTCCCCTTTCTCCACATCCTCACCAACACCTGCTGTCTCCTGAATTTTTTTTAATATTTTTATTTTCTATATTCTTTGTTTACATTCCAAATGATTTCCCCTTTCCCCAGATCCCCCCTCCCCATATGTCCCATAAACCTTCTTTTCTCCACCCATTCTCCAATCACCTCCTTTGTCTCTGTCCTTATATTCCCCTCCAATGCTAGATCTATCCTTTCTGGGATCAGGACCCTCTCCATACTTCTTCATGGGAGTCATTTGTTATGCAATTTGTGTCTTCAGTATTCAGAGCTTCTGGGCTAATTAATATCCACTTATCAGAGATTGCATTCCATGTGTATTCTTTTGTGATTGGGTTAGCTCACTTAGGATATTTTCCAGATCAAACATTTGCCTAAAAATTGTGTGAATTCATTGTTTCTAATAGCTGAATAGTATTCCATTGTGTAAATATACCACATTTTCTGTATCCATTCCTCCTTTGAGGGACATCTGGGTTCTTTCCAGCTTCTGGCTATTATAAATAAGGCTGCTATGAACATAATGGAGCATGTGTCTTTATTGCATGCCAGGGAATCCTTTGGGTATATGCCCAGGAGAGGTATATCAGGGTCCTCCGGAAGTGTCATGTCCAGTTTTCTGAGGAACTGCCAGACTGATTTCCAAAGTGGTTGTACCATCTTACAGCCCCACCATCAGTGGAGGAGTGTTCCTCTTTCTCCACATCCTTGCCAACACCTGCTGTCTCCTGAGATTTTGACCTTAGCCATTCTGACTGGTGTAAGGTGAAATCTCAGGCTTGTTTTGATTTGCATTTCCCTAATGACTAATGATGTTGAGCACTTCTTAAGGTGCATGTCAGCCATCTGAATTTCTTCAGGTGAAAATTCTTTGTTTAGATCTGTACCCCATTTTTAATAGGGTTATGTGGTTCCCTGGGGTCTAACTTCTTGAGTTCTTTGTATATATTGAATATTAGCCCTCTGTCAGATGTAGGGTTGGTAAATATCCTTTCCCAATTTGTTGGTTGCTGTTTTGTCCTTTTGAAGGTGTCCTTTGCCTTACAGAAACTTTGTAATTTTATGAGGTCCCATTTGTCAATTCTTGATCTTAGAGTATAAGGTATTGGTGTTCTGTTCAGGAATTTTTCCCCTGTGCCCATGTCATCAAGGGTTTTCCCCAGTTTCTTTTCTATTAGTTTCAGTGTGTCTGGTTTTATGTGGAGGTCCTTGATCCACTTGAAGTGGAGTTTAGTACACGGATAGAAGAATGGATCAATTCGCATTTTTCTGCATGCCGACCTCCAATTGAACCAGCACCATTTGTTGAAAAGGCTATCTTTTTTCCAATATAGTACTTCAAGTACTATATTGAAAAGATATGGAGAGAGAGGACAGCCTTGTCTAGTCCCTTATTTTAATGGGATTGCTTCAAGTTTCTCTTCATTTAGTTTGATTTTGGCTACCGGTTTGCTGTATATTGCTTTAATGATGTTTAGGTATGGGCCTTGAATTCCTGTTCTTTCTAAGACTTTTAGCATGAAAGGATGCTGGATTTTGTCAAATGCTTTTTCAGCATCTAATGAAATGATCATATGGTTTTTTTCTTTGAGTTTGTTTATGTAGTGGATTGCATTGATGGATTTCCTTGTATTGAACCATCCCTGCATCCCTGGGATGAAGCCTACTTGATCATGGTGGATGATCATTTTGATGTGTTCTTGGATTCGGTTGGCAAGAATTTTATTAAGTATTTTTGCATTAATATTCATAAGGGAAATTGGCCTGAAGTTCACTTTCTTTGTTGGATCTTTGTGTGGTTTTGGTATCAGCATAATTGTGGCTTCATAGAACGAGTTGGGTAGAGTTCCTTCTGTTTCTATTTTGTGGAATAGTTTGAAGAGTATTGGTGTTAGGTCTTCTATGAAGGTCTGATAGAATTCTGCACTGAAGCCATTTGGTCCCGTGCTTTTTTTTTTTTTTTTTTTTTTTTTTTTTTTTTTTTTTTTTTTGGTTGGGAGACTTTCTGTGACCCTTTTTATTTCTTCAGGTATTATGGGACTGTTTAGATAATCTATTTGATCCTGATTTAGTTTTGGTGTCTGATATCTGTCTAGGAAACGTTCCATTTCCTCCAGATTCTCCAGTTGTGTTGAGTATAGGCCTTTGTAGTAGGATCTAATGATTTTTTTAATTTTCTCAGTTTCTGATGTTATATCTCCCTTTTCATTTCTAAGTTTGTTAATCTGTATACTGTCTCTGTGTCCTTTGGTTAGTCTGGCTAAGGGATTATCTATCTTGTTGATTTTCTCAAAGAACCAGCTCCTGGTTTTGTTGATTCTTTGTATTGTTCTCAAGGTTTTATATGTCCAAAGTTGTCTCCATTTGTAATTTCTTAGTTATTTCTACTTCTGTTTTTAGATCCAGAATGGTTTTGCTCAGTTCCATCATTTGTTTGTTTGTGTTTTCCTTTAATTCTTTAAGAGATTTTTTGTGTTTCCTCTTTCATGACTTCTGCCTGATGGCTCAAGTTCTCCTGCATTTCTTTAATTTTTTGTATTTCTTCTTTTTTGGCTTCTATCTCTTGAGTGTTATTCTCCTGAATTTCTTTAAGTGATTTTTGTGTTTCTATTATACGAGATTCTAGCTTATTCATGTTCCCCTGTATTTCTTTAAGAGATTCATTTATGTCCTTTTTGTGTTCTTCTAGCAGCATCATGACCAGTGATTCTAAATCCAAATCTTGTTTTTCTGGTGTGTTGGCATAACCAAGACTTGCTGATGTTGGAGAGTTTGGTTCAGATGCTGCCATATTGCCTAGATTTCTGTTAGTAGCATTCCTGCATTTGCCCTTTGCCATCTTGTTCTCTGGAGTTAGTTGGTCTTGTCTCTGGCTGGTGTTTGAGACTCCTGTGAGGCTCTAGGGCTATTTCTACAACACTGGATGGCTGGGTTTCCCCTGTCACAGATTGCTGATGTTCTGACCTCCTCTTGGGTGCCCTTGCAGCACTAGTGTGCTTTGCCCCAGATTGTGTCTGTGAACCAGATGGTACCTGTTTGCTCCTTCAGGGAGTGCGGAGGGTGTATGCTGCGGGACCTTTTCCACCTGCTGATGACTCTGCTGGGCAGCCAAACTCCCAACTGGGTTGGTACACACAAGGCTAGCCTAGCTGCTCAGGCCCTGAGTCTAGGCAAAAGCCTGGCAGGCCAAGGTCCGAGGAAAGTTCCCCTCAGGCTATGAGTGGTAACTGGTTCTGTCAGGTGGCCAGGATGGCGGTGTGCACGCTTCCTGAAAGTGCCAGGAGAGTCTGCTGGGCTAACAACCTCCTGGCCGGGTTGGCACACAGATGACCCACCGAGCAGCCCAGGTCCTGGGGGCAGTCCAGGGCCTGTCGGGCCTAGACCCCCGCTATGTTAGCCTCAGGCTGTAACTCTTAGCTGACTTCGCCTGCTAGAATGCTCTGGTGTCCCATAGCCAAAATGGAGGCGCGCGTGCGCGCGCTGGGACAAGCAAATAACCTCCTGGCCGGGTTGGCACCCAGATGGGCCCCCCAACAGCCCAGGGCCTGGGTGCAGGCCAAGATGTTGGCCTTAGGTTATGTTTGCATACCTCAGTCTGTCTGATTTCTCTGGCATCTGAGAACCAAGATGGAAGCGAGTCTCTCATGTTATGACTGACGAGAGGCAGAGTTCTGATGTGGCTTCTGTGCGGTGAAAGGGCTGTAAATCCACCACCACTTGCAGCCCGGCTGGCCAGCGAAGGTCAGTGATAGTAGGCGCAGGGCCTGCCTGGACCCTGTCACCTTGGTTCCACTGCTGATGTCCCTTCCTCTGGACCAGCCGCTGCTGCTGTTGCAGCTGCCACTGCCATCGCCAGAAGTCGCCGCATATTGTTATTCTTAAGAAAAAGAATAAAAAGTATTATTTTAATAAGTTTGTTGAAGAAATAAATTAACGCTAAATATTCGAAGAGCCCAAAAGAAAACTGAATAACAGGTCTTTTAAAAAAAAAAGAATAGAAAAATAAAAACACAAACAACAACAAAAAAACAGTCTAAACCAAGTCATATAACTTATTGCATTAGATGTTAACTGCACTTGAGATAAAACTAAGAGATATTCAGTATAATCAGATTGACTAGAATCAGACATTGCATATCATACATTGCTAGAAAATGCAAGGATAATGGAAACAGCACTAAACAAACAATGTGTGCTGATGAATAGGGTTTTCAGTGGTGTCCTGAGCCCCTCTTCAACATAAACATGCCTATGTCACCCCAGCATTTGTACAGAGGCATTCGGGGAGATGCAAGGCACACAGGGCATCTGTTATACAAAAGAAGGCATTCTACTTGGGAGGAGTCTCCATTCCATATTCTAGTTTCATTCTTGAGTTTCTCAGGTGCACAGACACACTTTAGCAGGAACACAGATTCCATATTTGATTATTATGAACTGTCACGGGCAGTCATGGCAGGTCTATCTTCTCCAGGTCTTCTGCACAGACAAAACCTCATATAGGAGCAATAACTGTCAGGAACTCCAATTACTATGTTTACATATCACATGATTTGAACTGCATGTCTCTCCCTCAGGCAATCTAACTGTGCCAAGTCATTTGTTTTGAAACCTACCCTCTCCCCCAACAAATGACAGCGAGGACTTCATTAAGTGACTCCACCATATGTGGATAGCTCTTTAGGGGACTTTTCATTTTTTTCCCTTTAATCTCTAAACTAGATGACCACTTAGCTTGTTTCAGCCCCAGAGTCCTAATTCCTAAACTAGCTATATTTTATCAATTAGCTGACTGTAGCGTGAGGTATCGCGTACATTAAAAAATGTCCCTGAAGTAATGTTATTGTAGTGAGTACATTATCTGTATTCAAATTGAGCAGTGTAGACCAAGGAAAGATTCTTCTTTTTCTCTAATTAACACCATAAATATATAATATCATGGGAAAAGATAATAAAATCACTTTACTTAATCACTTTGTGAGAATATAGCTTCAAAAATGAGATTGCTTATACAACTGTAATGATTTTGAAAATATCATGGCTATAAATATGCAGTATATGAAATACATATGTATATATGCACACTTAATAAGTATTATAATATTTGATGAAGGTCAATCATGTGCTTCAAAGCTGTGTAATGTGTCCTCCACCAAACCAGTTATCAGCCTTTGACGGGCAAGCTTGTACTCATCCTGCAAAGCCCCTGAGTTTCTGCCTGCTGCTGCTTCTCATGTCTTTCTACCTTATGGCTATCTGCACCACTTTGCTCACTAGCCACTGAGACCCTCAAAAGAATGGACAGAGCCTTGTTCCTCTTTGGTAACTCTCTGCATGCATTCACCAAAACATATAGAACTCAGGGCTCTGCACACTGTAGGTATTTTCGAAAAGTGCTTAATAGCCCAAGCTAGCCTCTACTGTGCTACTTCTTCTCCTTAAAAAGATATATCTACAAGTGACTGTGTGTGCGCGCGCTACATTATTCAAGTGTAAACATTTCAATCCCATCCAGATGTCGGACTGCAGCTGATTTCTTGATTCCGTTTCTCTTGGGAGTAAGGCACTGCAACAGTGAAGCATGTCCTACTAATGAGGCGTGGAGAAAGCACCTGGAACCCATTAGCCATGGAGAAGCTGCCATGACAATAGTCTGACCGAGGATGTCTGTCCTGTGTAACTCATGATGGGATGGGATATGAAGTGTACCTTTGCTAGGATTTCCCGTCTCATCTGTCTCCATCACTGTAGGTGATTTCCTGTCATTATTCAGGGAACCAAGACAAATCCAAGTTTCACTGCCAAAGAACTGACTTCTGCTGGGTAATCACCGTGGCTGGTCTACCTTGGATCAACCCAAGTACTGCATTCAGGGACTTCACAATCAACTCAACAGGCTCTCGGTAGGATATCGAGGTATCATTGAAAACAACTAGCAACCGAAGGGAAGGAAATGGCTTCATCCAGAGAGAGTGCAGAGGAATCCTGACTCTGGTTTACAAGAGAGCTCAGGCACACAAAATATTAGAGTGGGGTGAGCAGCTAAGGTCAGAAGCAACCAGATTAGGTGAGAGCCCCATAAGAATAAAATTCACATGAGTCATCATCTCCTTCGACTCGCCACTTTCTTAGTAGGAAGGGGGGGGGGGAAATCCTTCTGAGTAATTGACTTTGAAAGTTCCAATAATTACACCATTAGGTCTAAAACACTCAGAAAGCAATTTCATTTCATATGCCCTGCAGTAGCAGGGAGAGACCTTGCTCCATAGTGCAGCATCATTCTACCCCAGATCCATTCTAGTAACACCAGCTCCACACAGTAAGACCTTCTCAAGCAGAGATTTGTTTTGCTCACCAACTTGAAGTAGCAAGCACATGATCAGCCAGAGCCCTAGGTTCATCAGCACAGCTCCATCCAGTCCCTGTCTATGCCCCTAAACTCATGATCCTCATCTGGGTCGAGACAGAGAGCAAATGCATGGGCATGAAGGTGGAATTTTATGAATGAAGCTTGCCTTTGCAGAAGTTCCTTACACTCTGCTGCCGAGAACAGAACTACCCTTCTGGCTCCAGTTGAAAGAAACAGGAACAAATGGCCTTACCTGGAAAGATACAAACAACCCCAGAGCCCACCACTACCACCTTACTACCTATGCCTTCCCTTAGCTCTCGGATGTTAGGAGGTAGGGAGACAACACTTCTACCTCAATACAATGACATCTGAATTTGATTCAGCATTTCTAGCTTACTTGTCATCTAAAAATGTTACCCCACCTTGGAATAACCCTCTAGGGGTTTAGTAATTTCCCAGCTGGGCAAACTGGGTAGGCAGAATTAGAATCACTCCCAGTACCTAGCTCTGATATGCCGACAACAAAAGTTCCCCTATGGTTTTACTCATTTGTGCATTCATCAAAACATTAAATATTTATTCAACTGCTGTGGCGTAGAGAGCAGTGTTCTGGGGAGAGGGAATGAGCTGAACCTTCCTTCTTCCTGAGAAAGGAGACCTTTCTCTGTCAGATGGACCGCATGTAAGTCATAGCCTTCTCATATCTGCCATGCCAAGTCTGACTCACCCCCAGTTGAGTGTTAGGGCTCAACCAAGGAAAAGGGGCTTCCTCAGCAGCACCCATTCACAGTCTCAGAGTCCTTACTGTGAAGCTGCCCCCTCCCCACTGCTATAGTACTTGCTATGTTGCAGGAATCTTCACACTTCCATCTCTGTTATCTGATTACTCCATCATAAAGGTTTATCCAATGTGAATAAATTTACCATGTCTATAGACCACTGAAACACAAAACCAAAAGATAATGTAGAGTTTAGGAACAAGAACCTATGTGGATAGTACTCCTTCCTTCTAAGAAAGGAGAATGAAAATGGAGCAGGGCAGAGACTGGAAACAGTAAGGAGACTCCTCTCCTGACTCACAGCCTGCTTTTGTTCCATACCTCAAGGTTGGGTCTGCCCTCAGTAGGCCATATTTGCATTCAGTGCAAAAGCCTTAGATCAATTGCTCTGACACCAGCCACCCCTCAGTTGCTGATCCCTTTCCCTTCCCCTTCAGAACTGTTGTTAGCTTTGCATATCTGGGCTCAGAAAGTCCTAGTGATCATATGTATAAACTATGGGATGAAAGAGGAGAGGTCTTCAAAGAAACAAACCCACTGCCCTTGTGATCACTGTTCATTGGATTCTCTAAAGGAATGAGGAGCTGGTGGGTTTCCAATCATTTGAATGGGATGTACAGTGAAGTAATAAATGATATTCTTGTTTAAATTTACACCCTAGATAGTCTGGTCTTAGATTCTAGACTAATGCTAGCCCATGAATAGAAGATAGCAGAAACAATCTTGAAAGTATAATAGCATATATATATATGGACATGTAGTAGAAAATAGATCACACATATAATGATGGACCCCTGTATGATACTGGAGTATAAATATTCTCAAGACTTTGTGGAGGCAGAGGCAGGTAGATCTCTGTGAGTCCAAGGCCAACCAGCCTGGTTTACAAGGCAAGATCTGGACCAGCCAGGGATGCCTGAGAAAGCATCTTTTCACAGCTGGTCTTTCCTGGATCTCTTGCAACCTTAAGAGGCCAGGTTGAGTGAATGACACTCAGACTATCTGTGTATGTGTAAGCCCCCAATGTTCACACAAGAGAATCTCATCTAACAATGAAGTACCTGCCACCATTAGGACATGTCACAGATGACTGTATTCAAACAAAACTCCAAGGTCTGGCAGTATAAAAAAGACATAACAGAGGCTGAACCCAGGAGGGAGGAGGAACATCCAGGAAGTAAACTGTTATGCTGGGATATGGCATGCAGCCTCTGTAAGGTAGCAGGATGCAAAGCTCCTGTCAGTTCTAGATAGATTCAGCAGGGGGCTTGGGCCCCTCTAACTGTTGCAGTGGAAGAATGGGACCATCACAAACCATTTAGAATGGCTGGGAGGCTTTTTTTTTTCTTCAATCAAGTATGGGCTTAGGATGTGAATGATAACTTGATTAGCACATCCATGGCTCTGGGTTCCATCCCCAGCACAACAAATATTAAAATAAAACAAAATAAAATAAAAGCCATTTATAAAATTGACTTTTAGAGCCTAGAAAGGGGCAAACTTCTTCTCTCACCTCTCTCTTGTCTCTTTCTCTCTCTGTCTCTGTCTGTCTGTCTGTCTGTCTGTCTCTCTCTCTCTCTCTCTCTCTCTCTCTCTCTCTCTCTCCTTCCTTTCTTTGTCTATATGGATAAACAGTAGTAACATGGAACCTGCAGGAGTCACACTGGCACACTTAGCAGGTGATAACTAAAGGCCTGCTTTGGGCATCTTTGTTTTGCTGGTTACTGAACTAGTCACTACTACTAACTACTTTTTGCTCTATGTTATAAGACTTTCACCGCATGAGGATTTTCCAGCTTCTCTTCCACTCTTCTGCCCTGGTATCATAGACATGGGTTCATTTCAATAATTGGGCAATGATATGGGTAGAACATCAACATAATCTTATTAATGAAATTGCAACAACAGCCTCTTATTTCCCAGCACAAAATAGCTTAAGAACACAGTGCCAAACCTATACTTTCAAAAGGAGTAGATGTGTCCACCCACACATAGCCTTGGAAACAGCTCCCACCACAGTAGAGAGCTGAAAGTGAAGAGAAGGTGGGTCAATTTTCCTGAGTAAAAGGTGCCTGAGTACTTGCCATCTTTCATGCAGAAGCCACTAACATCTCTGTCTTTCTGTCTTTCTGTCTCTCTTTCTCTCTTTCTCTCTCTCTCTCTCTCTCTCTCTCTCTCTCTCTCTCTCTCTCTCTCTCTCTCTGCCTGTCTCTCTCTCCCTGTCTCTCTCTCTTTTTTTTACATATGTGGGAATGGTATGTGTGTGTTTGTGTGTTATATTCTACAAGACCTGGATAGTATGCAGAAAATGCAAAATGTGACCCCTTTCCTGCAGAGCCTGACAATAGAGTCTAATGAAACCACTGGGTAGCAATTCAAGGCAGCATCTGATTAAATACTGTATGAGTGGTCCCCACAATATGTACTGGAAGCTAGCACACATGGAAAATGGGGCAAAACTCTGCAGAGAGGGAATGGTAAAACAGATAGATGTTGAGGCAGAAGAGGTTACTAAGAAAGCGAGGCTGAGGCTGCTGTGCCCTAAGATCAAAGGAACTGCAAACAGCTTCCTTAGTCAGGGAAAGGCTGATCTGGCTGACAAGAGCAAAGGTGCCTTTTGGTTTTAAACACATTTAGAGGCAAGTTAATGATGGACTTCTGTCAGGGTGAGGGAGCTAAAAAAGAATATACTAGTAGAAAAAAAGAACTCACCAAGTGTATTGACTTTTGCGGTGGCAATTTAGAATTTACTGCAAAGATCCAGACCTGAGCAGTCAGGGTTGTGGCAGTGGCTGTAGGAACAGTGACTCTATACTGAAAGAACTTGTACAATTTGTTTCCTGGCAAACCTATAGGGAAGAAATACACAGGAGGCCTATGTAATTTAAAAATGTTCTGGGAGAGCTTCCTTTAAAAAGGACGATGGAGGCATGAGTTCTGTAAGCTGTCCAAGACTTAAGAGTTCAGTAAAATATGCAAGTGGGGAGGTACCTTGGAAGTTACTGTGGTTGGAGCAGGTTTTGAACTGGGATAAGAAGTTGAGAGATGGACACCATCTGAAATAAGTTACTAGGACAAATACATAGTAAAATGTGGTGGAATGGTCCAGGAAGAACAATTAAAAGAAGGATTCAGCAAAAATCTATAGCAAGCTATAGTACCAGTTGCTCAGGAGTTTGAGATGGGGGATGGGGCGGAGTGGAGGCAGGTAGAGGAGATTGCTTGAACACAGGAATTCAAATCTAGCCTGGGCAGCACAGTGAGATCCTCTCTCAAACAAACAAACAAATCTCAATATAATACTCAATAAAGTGAGCAAACCCAGTAATACATAAGTAAAATCATTGTAACCAAATCAATGCCAAAGCTATATAAATTTTTAAAGAATGAAAAAAGACAAACTATCAACTCATAAACTATATAAGATTGTACAGAATATCATAGAAGAGAATTTGCATGTCTCATAAACACATACAGGAATACTGGGCTTCTCCTAGACTAGGGTCCAGGATACTGCCATAGTATACATTTGGGGTGTCATTCCTGGCAAGGCTCTGTGTGACCTGGGACTGGTCATTTAATCTCATTTCCATGATACATAATGCAGGAATAACAGCACCAGACATACTGTGAAGAGATTTATTGCTCAGCGTGTGAATGGCATCTCGGAAGTGCTGCACAATCTTGGGCTATTATTAATAACAGGAAAACAAATGGAAACAACAATGAGACATAATTTCTCACTCACACATTGTCAAGAAATCTGAAGCAGGACAGTATCAAGTGTTGACAAGAATTTTGGTGGAATTGTAATCTTGTAAAAACTACCATTGAGATGTAAATCAGTTCATCCTCTTCGGGCAACGGTGGTGGATTTAATGAAATTACAAGTAGTATAATTTATGGTCCAGCAGCTCTACCTCTGAGTAGCCCAGGAAAAACTCCTACATATCCGTGCAAGGACATTAAAGTATATTAAAAATGTACTAAGTATACTAAAATAATTTTCTATTAAAATATATATGATATATAGCCATATCTATATAGAACATATATATACACACACATATATATACTTGTGTGTATGTGTGTTCCACACATATACAAGCATCAGTGAGGGCCTGAATAAGCCACTGGATCCCCTGAAACTAGAATTACAAGTGGTTGTGAGCCACTAGACACAGTTGCTGGGAAACAAACTCAACTGTGGTCCTCTGAAAGATCAGGGGAATGCTAACTCCTGAGACATCTCTGTCTACATTTCATAGATGTTGATAGTAACACATAGACAAAAATGAAAATATGTATAAGGATATATCACAAAGATCATATAATATGTTTAATAATATACTAACCTTTAACAATTAAGGAGATGTAAGTATGGCTAGAGATGACCTCTAGAGATGGTGTGAGGTCTGTGTATCACTTGTGGATGCAAGCACACTTAAAACTATAGAGAGGGACTGTCATGTCTGACTTGGGGAGTCAAGACAGCAACAAAGAAGAGAATGTGGGTTGAAGGAAACTTCAGTTTCCTTTGTAAGTTTTGATCTTCAAAAAGAAAAGTGAATAGGACAAAAGATGACAAGATGCTAATAACTGTTGAGTTTTGGATGCTGAGGAGATGCACTTGAGTTGTATTGTTCCTGGTAATTTTTTTGTATTTTTAACATTGAAAAACTTTTAGAGTGTTCCTTGAACAGATGTTCTGGATGTCATCTAAAGTACTTCATGGAAGGGGGAGGGAGGCACTAGAAGGAAGGCTGAGAACTGAGACTTTCAAACACTAAGCTTGTCAAGAAATCTGAAGCAGGACAGTATCAAGTGTTGACAAGAATTTTGGTGGAAAGGGGGAAGTCACCAGGGTACCTGCAGATCACCACTGGGCTCTCTTCACCTCAGTAGCCATTCTATCTACCCCTTATTGTCCTTCCAAGAGCCCAAAGACTCTTACAGAGGAAAGGTGAGGCTGTAAGTTCAAGATCTCCAAGGCCCTGTTTTGCTTTAACCCAGGTGTCACAGTTAGCCGGCTGCCATTTTGACTCAAACCTAGAGTGACCTGAAAAGAAGGAACCCCAACTGAAGAATTGCTCAGATCTGACTGGCCTGTGGCCATGTCAGTGAGACGTTTTTAATTTCTGATTGATATAAGAGGGGCCTGAGCATTGTGGGCAGTCATCTCTAGGCAGGTGGTCCGGGGCTGAGCAAACCAGAGGGAACAAGCTAGTACGCAACATTCTTTTTATGGTGTCTGCTCCAGTTCCCATCTCCAGGTTCCCTCATTGAGCTTCTCCTCTCTTTCTTAAAAACTAAATAAACCCTTCCACCCAAATTTGTTCTAGGTCAGTGTTTTTGTCTAAATCACAAAAACAAACTATGATGCCAGAGGAAAAGATTGAACAGGGCATTATCAGTGCTTGAAAGGGACACACAGGAACAGATCTCCGTAGACAACTCTGGATTGAAGTCGGTTCACACTCAGGCCCACTGAGTAGATACAAGCTTGAGAAGCACCCCTCCCCCCCCCATGCCCAGAGATGTACTCCCCGACCCCAGCCCTAGGAATTGCTTGCAGAGCCTCTGAGGATTCAAATAGCTGGAAGCATTTGTGTGCAGGCCAGGCTTACTCCAGCCACCCACAAGGAAAGCTGGCAGCCTTCCTCGGGGTGGGGGCTGTACAGCAGATGCAGCCTTCTCATTAAGTGACTTGCATATGGAATGAAGACACCTTCCCCCTCGGAGCCGGCTTTCAGTCCTCACGTGCTCCTAGAGCTGCCAGTTTCCCCAGCTCTCTCTCACACACACAGCCCCTGCAGCCAAGGCATTAAGGCCTTGCAGGGGAGGACACTATGAACACTCAGAGCAGGAGCCAGAGCCAAGCAGGGGGAGACATTAGCTGCGAGCTTGCCCAGTCGCTGTGGGATGTGAAGGGAACAGTCACAGACAAGGGACCTCATTATTTCGTTTTCACTGTTCAGTGATCTCTATTTCCACCTAGAATCCTCCGGGGACACAGACCCTAGCTGGCAGGAGCAGGGAGGAGGTCTGGGCACTAGAAGATTGTCACCAGGCTCAGGGACCCTACAGTTGTAAGTCTGTTTCCTTCCTTCCTTTTTGCTTAATGCTTGATAGCCAACACTTGCTCACAGGGAAAACACTAAGCTGCCCAACTCCTTCTCTCTCCTTCCCTTAGGATAGGACTGAAACCTATAAAGGTTTTAAGAACTAAATTATAATTAACTCAACAAGATGGTCTCAGCATCAACTAAGACTGAACAAAAAGTATTTAGCCTCAAAGAAGAAAAAAATTAATGTGCACCAAAATCAAAGAAGCTTTCTTTCTAGAGTTTGTAAATTGCATTTTTTTTTTTTGAGGTTATCAAAGCTGAGTTTTCCGTGCACTTTGGTGTCTTGGATTTGCATATGGCCTACACATATTTCTATGTCTAAATCATCCTATCATGGGTGTGCATACTTGCACACACAAATACATACATACAGAGATATAGAGGGGGAGACTTCAATCTCTCCTCTGTTCTGCTCTCTTACTCTGAAGTTGCTATTATGAGATCTCTAGAATGTCTTAATGAAGACACCTTCCTCTTAACACTGCTTTTAGTTTGTCTTATAAGTTTGAGTGTGTTGTGCCTTCTTTTTCATTGAATTCTAAAAAGTCTTTAATTTCTCTCTTTACTTCTTCACTGGGTAGTGAGCACTTGGTAGGGGTTTTTGTTTATTTGTTTGTTTGTTCGTTTGTTTCCAGTTTCCATGAGTTTGTAGGCTTTCTTTTGTTTCTGTTATGGTTGTTGAAGTCCAGTTTTAAATCATGGTAGTCTGATAAAATACAAGGGATGATTTTAATTTTCTTGTATCTATTGAGGCTTGCTTCATTACCAGTACATAGTCAATCTTGGAGAAGGTTCTTTAAGGTATTGAGAAGAAGGTGTATTCTTTTGCATTTGGGTGAAATTTTCTGTAGATATGTTAGGTCCTTTGATTTACAACCTATTAGTTTCATTACTTTTCCATTTAGTTTTTGTCTTGATGACCTGTCCATTGGTGAAAGTGGGGTGTTGAAATTTCTCACTACTACCTGTTTAGGGTTCAATATGTGTTTTAAACATTAGTAAGGTTTTTTTTTTATGAATGTGGATGCCCTTGAATCTGGGGCATAGATATTCAGAATTAAGACATTATATTGATGATTTTTCCTTTGATGAGTATAAAGTTTTTCCTCCTCATTTTTCATTAATTTTGATTGAATGTTTATTTTATTAGAAATTAGCATGGTTACTCCAGCTTCTTGTGTATGTTTACTTGGAAAACCTTTCTCCAGCCCTTTACTCTGAAGTAATGTCTGTCTTTGTTCCTGAGGAGTTTTTCTTGTATGTCTTGTATAAAATGGAATGATGGGTTCTGTTTTCACATCCATTTTGTTATTTTTGGAGGGCAGTGAGTCCATTGATGTTGAAAGATATTAATGACCAATGACTGTTAATTCCTGTTATTTTGATGTTGGTCATGGCAGTGTGTGTGTGTGTGTGTGTGTGTGTGTGTGTGTGTGCATGCATGTGTGTTTCCCTTCCTTTAGTTTTGCTGGTGTGGCATTATTTATTTTGTGTGTTTTCTTGGTATACATATAGTTAACCTCCTTGGGTGGGAGTTTTCCTTCTAGTATCTTCTGTAAGGATGGATTTATAAATATATATGTGGCAGAACCCTCCCCTTATGAGTAAAGATTTCAGGTGCCAATCACTGGGCGAGGAGTAGGCAGAACTTCTGGGTCAGTGAGAAGAAGAGGGGAGGTAGGAGCCTGATACTTGTTTTCAGACAGGGAGAGCTTGGAGGACAATGCATAGATAACAAGAGGCCCCTGGATTAGATGGCAGATCCACCAGGATTTGCCACTGGAGGAGTTAAACTTAGAATGGCTTAAAATTAGGATGCTAGTTGCTAAGCCCAGCTGTTGAGTTACCTGTTAATTGTGAACTAAGTTGATGTGGTGTTTTCCTTCATGTGGTGACTCAACTGTATTCTAGAGAGAAAGGTACAGCAGCAAAGTGTGAGTCTGCAAGAAGTGCACTCCAAAAGGCTTTGGGAATTTGGAAGCAAGGAGCTGATGTGGTAGCAACTCACCAGTGGGAACTTAGCAAGCTGGGTGGGGAGATTTCAGAACTCCGGGTCAGGGAGTCTAGGCTAGGCCAGCCATTCCCACCAATGCCTAGCCACTGCCCAGTGCCTGGTCAGGACAGCATGGATTGCTTTTCAATATTTCATGCTACATAGATATTGTTGAAATTTTGTTTTATCTTGAAATATCTTGTTTTGTGTCATCTATGATGATTGGAATTTTGTTGGGTATAGTAACTCAGGCTGGCCAGCATCTGTGGTCTCCTAGAGACTGCAAAATTCTGCCTAGATGCTTCTGGCTTTTAGACTCCCTATTGAGAAGTCAGGTGCAATTCTGATAAGTCTGCCTTTATATGTTACTTGACCTTTTTCCCTTGAAGCTTTTAATATTCTTTCTTTGCTCTGTATATTTAGTGTTTTGATTATTATGTGGCAGAAAATTGTTCTTTTCTGGTCTAATCTCTTTGGTGTTCTGTAAGCTTCTTGTATGTTTATAGGCATCTCTTTCTTTAGGTTGGGGGAAATTTCTTCTATGATTTTGTTAAAAATATTTTCTGGGCCTTGGAGATGGGAATAATCTTCTTCTTCTTCTTCTTCTTCTTCTTCTTCTTCTTCTTCTTCTTCTTCTTCTTCTTCTTCTTCTTCTTCTTTTCCTATTATTCTTATGTTTGGTCTTCTCATAGCATCTAAGATTTCCTGGATCATTTGTATCAGAAATATTTTAGATGTAACATTTTCTTTGACATATGTATCAATTTCTTCTGTAGTATCTTCTATGCCTGAGAGTATCTCTTCCTGCAATTGATGACAACTGGGTCTAGAGCTCCTATTCTCTTACCTAGGTTTTCCATTTCTAGGATTCACTCATTTTGTGTTTTCTCAAATACTTCTGTTTCTGTTTTCAGGTCTTGGACAGTTTTATTCAATTCCTTTACCTGTTTGATTGTATTTTCCTGTATTTCTTTAAGGGATTTACTCATTTCTACTTTAAAGGCCTCCATCATCTTTACAAAATTGGATTTAAGGTCATTTTCTTGTGCATTGGCTGTGTTAGAGTACCCAGGGCTTGCTGATGTAGGGTAGTTGGCTCTGGTGGTACCCTGGCACTTGATTGTGTTCTTATACTAGCCTTTAGCTCTCTGGTGTCCCTGGTGTCAGCTGGACACCGAGGATACAGGCATTTTTGTGAGCCAGAAAATGGAGTACAGGGAAGTGGGTGCAGTTTATGGCTGTTGGGTGTGCTTTAGGGGTACTTGGCAAGCAGGGCATTTGGAGGGACAGGTGTTTTACCTTGTAGTCCCTGATGTTGACAGGTCTCTAGGAATGCAGACAGCATTGTGGGCTGGAAGTGGAGTGCAGGGGACAGGGCACAGTTTGCCTCTGCTGTGTTTGCCTAAGTGGACCTGGAGAATAAGGGACCTAGGGTGGAGTCCTCCCTGGTTATCCAAGATGTTGGAAGGCCTGGTTGTTCCTGGTGTCAGCACGCTTCCAGGAATGAAGACAGAGCTGGGTGTCCCTGGTGCTACCAGACTACTAGAAACTGCAAAGAGTTTTTTTTTTTATATATATATATAATAAAATTTATAAAACTTTTTAAAAGACAGGCTTACAAAATATAAATACAAAAGAAATCATTGAACAATTTCAGCGAAGATAGCAGAAGTCTTTGTACAATTTAATCTAAGTCCCCAAAGCATGGGAAAGATGCCAAGATGGAATTAGATATAAAAGAGAAGATTGGTGGAAAAGCCCATGAGGTAAACCAAGGAGCTTGTGGAGATTGTCTGGCAGGGAGAGGGTTGACACAAGGCTTACCCAACAAGGAAGCAGCACAGGCTGTCAGGGAGCTGCTGATCCTCCAGAGAGTCTGGTAACGCAAATACTTTGCTTTGGGCCACCTGCTCAGGACAAGAAGGAAATGAAACACATATCTGAAAGGTTCTGTTTAGAAACACCTGAAAGAGAGGCTTGCTCTCTCTCTCTCTCTACACTGGAAACACATGACTTAGTCCTCAGCACATTGTTCTCCCTATAGTGGAAATGTCTGACTTGGTACTAGAAGTCCCTGAATGAAGAAATTTTAAAAAACTTTTAAAAAGTAGACCGGCTAATTTACATACATTATCATTAAGGGTAACCAGGAGACCCAGAGTAGGCTCTGGGGACAGGATAGTAAGACCAGAGGAAAACACTGGATTTACATCACCAAGAAGTTCAGAGTGCATTTCTCTGCAGGTCAAAACCAAGGGCAGGAGGCTCGTGACAGGCCTGAGCTGGATAGTTTCTGCTGGATGGTGGAGACCAGACAACGGAGGCCAGGTGGCCCTGCTTAATTGCCACAATTCATTAAGACTTCAGAGGCCAGAGGGCCAGCCAAGGAACCCAGTCTCACAGGAGATCACGAAGATGGTTATGGGATGATAGTGGGCCCAGGGACAAAATTGATGAGCCACAACAGGAGGCTACTTAATATTCAGGGAAGCAGCAAGCAGGGAGGAGCAGGTGCAGAGTAGGAGTGCACTAACTCACAAGACCCTGCTCAGTTCTCCATTCTGGGCCAATTTCAGCCCCAACCCCACCGCGTGATAAATTAGCTGAGGTATTATGGAGACATAATTATCTCCGAGTCCTTTTCCCAAAGGATCTATGCACTGGTAAAACAGACATGCTCATATATTTGAGGACTGATAGTCACATGGTTCAAGTTGATTCTGAAATTCAGAGACTCAAGGCATAACCATGCTTGTCAGGTTGAAATGTGTAGAGCCAGGTGACATAGATTATTAAATCTGGCTTGTAAGAGCCACATTGGGTCCACAGATTCAGCCAAAAGCCATTTCCCTGTCTTTAAAAATGCTCAGTATACATAAGCTTGACAGTTGGGTGAAACCTCTTCATAATATCTTTTATAGTCCTTTGGGTTCCCCAAGTGGAAGTCATAAAGTTCACATGGAAAGGTTATGAAGGAAGACACAGAAGGAAGGGAACCGCTGTAGAGGTCTCATGCCTGGATGCAGATCTAATACTTGAGAAGAAAGATGACAGGAGAAGGGAAGGTAAAGGCCAGATTATTTTGTGATCCTGAAAGACTACAACATGGCAAACAAGATGATCTTGAGGCAAAGTCACATAACTGAGGAGTAAGGTACCCTCTAGGGACAGCCCTTCCTTGGTTTATATGTTACTTTCATTCACAGGCTAGAAGCATGCACTGAAAGGGTAATCTGTGTGGGACAAGAGTAGCCACGGACCTCTAAGTCTAGTAGCTGAGACTGTCTGTCCCATCCTTGCCTAGCACTGAAACCTGTGAGGGTCACTGCTGTGCCACCACTGATCCCCACACATTATCTCCAAGTGTAGGAGCCCACTTCCCCTTTTTGACTGAGGACTCTATAGCCAAACTCTGCATTCATATGTCTGGGGTTTACTTTTACACATTTGAAAATTAAGAGTTCTCAGAACATTTATCAAATAATTCACAAGTGCCAAGTTATGTGTTGTGTGCACAAAGTTGGGGAAACAAGTTAAATACATAATCAAGTGGAGTTTGTAATCTAGCCAGAGGAAACCAAAGAGAGCAAATGCTATTAAATTTCTAGTCAGTGTCATGAAAGGTCAATGGATACCCTTGAGAAAGTGTCTGTCATATGTGGTTAGGAAGGAGATGACCAGGGAAGTCTCTCTCAAGGAGAATGCTACACTGAACTGAAGTCAAGAGAAATGAAGAGTCCACAGTTAGCCAGTCAGCACAAGTGCCTTAGGGTCAAGGCACAGCAAAAAAAGACATGAAAACTGTGAAGAATGGATCATGATGGGGCCTCCAGTACCAGGACAACAGCAAGAGACAAGACTGACCTCAGGCTAGATTATATCAGCCTACTAATGCGCCAGGACCTTCTCCTATGGCCTATGAGAAATAATTAGCAACTGTAATGTCACTCCACAGACAAACTTGAATTCTGAGGACTAAAACACTGACATTTTAGGAGAAGATGGATAGTCAGGAAGACTTGTTTAGACAGGCATTTTGGTGATCCAGGATGTAAGACTGAGGGACCACCGCTGACTGGGGCATACTTGGCAGCAAGAACAGAGATGTACAGACAGGTCAAATACAGATGTAGGTTGGACATGAATGCATTTTAGCTGTGATTCCTCTAGATGGTAACAAACAGAACTGGGTAGCAGGCAGTGATGGAGTCAGTTTGCAACATGCTGAGTTTGAAGGGCTTTTGTCTCATCCAATTGGGATCTATTAGCTCTATAACTAGAAATTAAAAAAAAAAAAAGGGAACATCTCCAATTGCTTTAGAAATATCTCAATGTTTTTTATGTTTCAAGTGTGGCATGAAGTATTCAAGAGAGAGAGGTGAATGGGACCATTTAGTAACTACATGAGAAGTGTCCTTACATGAGAGGAGAAGTGTCTGGATCAGAGAAACCTTTTAATGGATGCTGCATTCCAGCCCAGGGAAAAAGCAGTCAGACAGAGAAATGGGCAAGGGACAGCATTGTATAAGCTAAAACAGAATTCAAGAGAACGGACAGAAGACATGTGAACTGTTGAGCACATTTATCACCTCCTACAACTTGGAGAGAGAGGGATTCTGGAATTAGCATAGGGGAGAAGGACCAGATGTCAGGCATCTTTCTGTCCAGATTCTTGATATCCTAGGTAGAAGAATTTATAGACAGGTACACAACAGGCCAGTGAGCGAATGTTTTATTTAGGAGGGGAAGCTGCACAAGTAACCTGGACCGCACGGGTGGGAGAGAGGGTGGACATACTAAAATTATTTGCACTCAGTGGTGACTGGAGTCATGCAACTCTGTGCCCAGTAGAGAAGTGGCCGTAGTATGTATTGTACGGAACTTTGAGGTCACTGGCATGCTCATTTTAAACTATCACCACTGCAATTGAGTGGCCTAGTGTAAATCGTATCATGGTTAACTGCTGGGGCTTTAAGGCACTGCCTATGTTCTCTGTTTTGTGGCTAGCAGTAATTGGGGAGCAGAAGAGTCCTCCTTTTGGTTTGGACAAGAGGAATGAAAGTTGGTCTCATAAAGAGGAAAATAAGTAGGCTGGAGAGACAGCTCAGCCATTAAAGGCTAGGCTCACCCAACAGTGGGGAAATGGAACCTGAAGAGACCACCTCCAGGAGTTAGACAGGGCCCCCAGTGGAGGGATGGGAACACCAACCCACCTTCAAATTTTTTGAGCCAAAATTGTTCCTGTCTGAAAGAAATGCAGGGACAAAAATGGAACAGGAACTGAACGAATGGTCAACCAGTGACCAGCCTAACTTGGCATCCATCCCACAGGCAGCCACCAAACCCTGACACTATTACTGATGCTATGTTGTACAAAGAGGAGCCTAGCATGGCTTTCCTCTACTAGAAGCTGACTGAGACAGGTACAGATACTCACAACCAAGCATTGGACTGAGGTTGAGGACCCCTATGGAAGTTAAGGGAAGGATTAAAGGAACTGAAGGGGATACCAATCCCACAGCAAGACCAACATTGTCAAGGAACAGTGGAGCTCCCAGAGACTGAGGCATCAACCAAAGTATATACATAGGTATACAAGCACCCTCCCCACACACATATGTTACAGAGAACTATCTTATCTAGCCTCAGTAGGAGAGGATGCACCTAATCCTGCAGAAACTTGATACCCCAGGGAGAGTGTCTGTGGGGGGAGACCATTTTAGAGGCAAAGGGGAGGGTGTTACTGGTGGGAAAAACTCTGTGAAGGGGGCCTGGGAGGGGGTAACATTTGGTATGTAAATAATTAATAATAATAATAATAATAATAATAATAATAATAATAATAATAATGGCTAGGCTCCCAGAGAGAGTCAAATAAGAAAGGAAGATTTTAATGGAGTGGAGGGAGGTACTAACCATTGTCTCTGATTCTGACTCTCTACCTAGTGATTCTTTCTCAATGTGGGAGACAGGGAAGTATGTCTCTGTCCCAAGAGCTTCTTCTTTCCTCCTTCCACCAAGTCTTCATCTCTGTGGCCATTCCTACTCAGATGCCACCTGGCATGAACCTTGGGGTGAAAGCTTGAGCTCTGTGGAAATGCTTCCCCAGAGGAACAAATGCATGCTAACTAGAACCAGGAAATAGTATCCAGAAACCAGGGAACACTTCAGCAAGTGCCAAGCAGAGCCACAAACCTCTGGGGTAGGGATCTCCCCGGGAGAATTCACAACTGCCAGTCCAACCCAAGAGCAACCAGGACAATGAATAAGCAAACCATATGGAGTCCCCCATGCATCACTCACGCCTGTTTCCATTCCAGAAGAAACTGAGCCTCAACATTTTAACCTTAAGAAAATTGGAGGATTCTCCTTTTAAATTTCAGGCTTTTTTATGACCTTAAAAGATCTAGAGGATGGGGCTCTTAAGCCAGGGAGTGTACAAAACCTAGATAAATATCTCCTGGACTCTCTTCCCTTCCCAGCAAACTTGAAGTATCAATAGTACCAAGATGTTAAGGTGACCATAAGTGCTGGGTTTTGCTTGATTGATTTGTTTTGGTTTTAAGAAATAGGGTCTCACAATGTATCGCAGATTAGTGCTAAGTTTCCTAGTGCTAAAAGGTCTTGAAGTCATTCAAATTCTGCCTTCCCTTCCTAAATGCTGAGGTTACAGGTGCTCATAACCATATCCAGCTCAGATTACAGCTGTTTTAAAGGTTAGTTTAAAAAAAAATAGAAAAAGAAAAGAGTCCTTATAGAAGACCCTATCACTTACCAAGTAATCAATAAAGAAACTCTATTATTTATGAATTATTATTTATTATTTATGCTTTATTATTTACTATTAGATGATGTGGCCCCAGTCTCCAGAGCTTGCACAATAGGGCTCATTGATGCAAGTCTCTAATCTAAGGAGTTCAAAGCTGGCCTGGTCAACTTGGTGAGACCCTGTCTTTAAAGGGAAGTAATAATAATAAAGACTAGAGTTGCAGCTTGGGGAGATGGGGGTAGAGTGCTCACTTTGTATGTGTAAGCCCTCAAAACCAAATATTCCCAGGATTCACACAGAAATGCTTATGAAGTCAAATGAACAGGGCTTAGGGGTCTACATTTTCACAGAGCTCTCTGAGGCATTGAATGACATATCTGGGTGAGTAGATATCATACAGTTTCAAAGACAGGATGTAGGAGAATCAGTTTAACAGAGTTACTTCCACCCAGAGACACACATTAATCTTACCAGGACTTAGATAAGGTGGTATCATCTCTAATCCCAATATGTCTTTTTTGTTTTGTTTTTAATGTCAGTAATGTTTGATATTATGACGGAATGAAGGAGACCACAAGGCAATGCATGCCAACTGTGTTGGCCACCCTCTTTCCTTTCTGGTTCATTCTCCACTGCCACTATGATCTGAACTTGGGGTTTGGACACCAGTTCTATGCACAGCTTGGAGTCCTAGCCATGATGACAGCCTTTTATGCTGGGCTAAAGCTGCTCTTGGCTTTCATCTCCTTGTATCTAGAGTGAGGTTGAGGAAGAGAAGGGAGGAATCCCTGCTGAACAGGATTTTTTCGAGGGCTATCACACCTTCTTTTAAGCTAAAAGAATGCAGAATGCAGGCTGGCTTGCAGCAAAGAAAATAAAAGAGAATCTGAGAACATGTCAGGCCAGTAGCAACCACATGCTATGAGCCCGTTATAAAGAACATCAGATCTCAAGCGAGAATAGGAAGGATGTAGAACTCACTTATTTACAGACCAGATGTTTGTAAATGCAGACGATATAAAGAGATAAGCAATTAAAGGACTTTCTTCCTCATGAAGCTCTTAGTAGAGAAGAAGGGAATGTGGACATTAATACTGTTCCAACAGTAACTGAGTTTGTTGTTCTGAAGAAAATCCCTGAAAATCTTTTCAGCTGCTATGACAGAGAACTCAAACCAAGTGGTGGGCTCAATCTCCAGAGACAGACAGACAGACAGACAGACAGATGGACAGACAGACAGGGACAGAGACAGAAAGAGAAATTAAATCATCCCATGGCTTGGATATGTCCTATGCAAATGTTCTATTTTAAATACTGTTCTTGGTTCCCAGAATGGTACTATTGGACTGAAACCTTAGAGGATTCCATTTAATGGAAGATGGCTAGGCACATCATTCAAGGGGCAAGGGTTACAATTACCAGAATGGACTGATGCTGTGCAGCTTATAAAAGCAGTGTTGGATTCTATGAGGTTGGCTCCTTCTACACAAAGCCCCCACCCTCTTCTTCTCCTCTGTGTATAACACAGAGAATCACTCAGGGGCCAACCAGATGGGACCATTTTATCTTGAACTTCCAGTATCCAAAGCAGAGCTAATCAAACTTTATTTCTTTACAGTGTGTCAAGTCTCAGGGTTTGTGTTTGCACAACACTGCATAGACTAATACAAGGACCACTGGGGTCAAAGCAGTATGCTTGCATTTCTCTACATCTCATGAGCCAACACTGTACAAGTTCAGAAAGGGCACTGAGAAATCAAGACACTCTTACCCTCATGTGAACATCAATAGTCTCTGTCCCAAACAGGAAAGGATAAAACAAAATATAAAGAAGCCATTCATCCCAAGATGCCTCATGAGTGGTCAGTCTAACGTGGGGGAGGGGGAGGAAAAGAATGCCTCTATCTAACTATCCAAAATCCTCAGGAATACTACTGTCTTAAAAGTTATTAAAACTTAATTATAAAAAACTCACATGGAAATCAAACCAATCCAGGACCTATGTGTCTCAACGGACAGTTAGACATATAGTTCATTTAAAGGAGCCATCTTGACGCTTGGGAGCTTCAGTTTGGAGCTTAGACTTTCACCGGTAAATATATCTTTATGCCAGCAACAACAACAAAAAAGGAAATAGCCATACAGAATTAGAATTAGAAAAACATCTAGCTTTATGTCCTCATCCATGAGTCATGTGCCCTTTACCTGCATCCAGTGTCCTTCCTCATGACCTAATGTTCGATTTTCTTGTTTGCCTTTCTACATATTTTACTGCAGCCACATGTATATGACTTCTTAGGCCTTGTCTTCTGGGTTAATTCCTCAACACAGAGTCTAACTTCCTAGATTATGGCGAAGGAAGATGGTGAAGAGGGATGGAGGGGGGAAGCAATGGGGGTGGGGGTGGTATATGCTCGGTATAGGCTAGGATCGTCACACGAGGGGAAATGGGGGAATTTTTCTTTTTCTTTTGTGAGATTGTTTCATTTTACTTAATATATATTCTGAATCTATCCATTTTCCTACAAACTTTGTAATACTATTTTTCTTTAGACCTAAATAGTAACCTATAAATATATGATTCTAAATATAGACACAGTTTTATATGTATCCCAAATTTTCATTTTTCATTATTCATTCATCTGTTAATGGGCAACAAGTTTGGTTGTATTTACTTGCTATCATGAATAAATCAGCAATAATCATGCATTGCTTTCTTATTATTTTGGTTAAAGAATGATCTATCTCTCTAACACAAAAATTATTTTCTTCCCTAGAATGGAGGCCTATCGGGTATCTGTAACACACAGACCTGGAAAGAAATGGCCACATCTAAGATTGGTGGGTTGTGATCCATGTTGTATGTGGCTGGTGGTGGCAAATGCAGCATTCCTATTCCAAGCATCAGTAGTGTTCCACTAAGACCCAAGTATCTCTGTTGTATGAGTTGAAATTCCAAGAACAATAACCAGAAATATCCAACTCTCTCTTGGTCATATAAAAGATCATTCAAGGAAAGGGTAAACAATTACAGAGAAAGGAAGGAAGGATGCAGAGAAAATAAGCTAGAAGATGAAACAGAAAAGTCTTAAGAAATAAAACACTTTCAACCTGGCCTCAACTCTAAAAAAAAAAAAAGTGGAATCAAGGGGGAGTTAGTTAATTTCATAAGTTACACAGATAATGATTCTGCTGGTGGCCTCTATTCTGGATGGAGATGTGAGATGCTGGCGTCCAGCCCTTTTGGAGAAATGCCACTGATACCTTGTGCCTTATTAACACTTGAAAGACGATGCCAAGTGCTACTGATCTATAGGTAGGAGACGCCTTTCTCATTATCCCAACTTTGGTGCCTGCCTTGAGGAGGGGTACTGGGAGGGCTGAAATTGAAGTAGGTTTCCTCATATCCTCCTTCCTAGTCAGTCTGTTGTATTTTGTCATGGGTCATAGTCTACCTTCTTAAGCTATTTGGGGGTAGGAACAGGAGAGGAGGAGAACATCATGAAAACATCCTGTTGACGATTAACTAGTATGAGCCCAGACACTGTGCTATGTACACATTTCATCTCATTTCTTCAAAAAAAAAAAAAATAGCACTAGAATCTTAATCTCTACTTCAAAAGCAGAATGGAAAAACCAAGGGTTAGAGATGCAAACGATAAATCTAAAGTATACTTAGTGTATACAGTCCGCTATAGATATCATGCCCTGGAGGTTCACTCCAGCCCCCACAGCTCCCTGCCTCATCCCCTCAAGCCGTGGGGCTCCAGCATCTATCATCATGCCATTTTGTTGTCAGGTCCTAAGTTCTTGGAACCATCAAGGAAGGAGAGTGAAGGAAACAGACTCCCTTGAATCTCAATTGCTCAGACAAAGGAGCAGTCCTGAAAGCGCCAGTCCCAGCAGACAGGAGGCTTGACAGCCTATCTGCATGGGGACACAATTGTTCCTGACAGGTTTATCAGCTGCTGGGTGACTGCAATGAGATGTAAAACATGGAGTTTTGTTTCTAGGGGAAAAGCTGCTACAAAAAGGATGTTAGATACTTTATCTGAAAGCCCTGGAGGGGGGATTTCAGGGAGGCATCCCAGTAGACCAAGCCCATTTGAATGCTCTCCTCTCTTTACCTACACTTCTAACCTGCTGTCACTGTCAACATTCTTCAGAGACCTGTTACTTACAGGATGCTAGGAAACACATAGATAGTCCGTTGTCATAAGCCTTCACAATGGGTAGACATGAAATTTAGGCAGTTGGTATACATGATATGCAGCAGAAGCTACTCTGGTTGCTTAGATTCAGCCTATAGACCTGAGAGATGGTGCAAGACAGAGGAGGATTAATAATGCAAGCAGAGGCTTAAATCTAAGGAAAGAGCAAGATCTTTTCCAGATTAAATGCAGAATAAGTGTACGAGACATAAGAGCCCACAGAGGCCCAGGCAACCCACCAGTTTATAGCTGCAGTGATGCTGGTCCAGAATAAACTTTAAACAATCTTATTACCTGATATTTCTTTCTACTTATTCTTTGAATCAACTTGAAAAGTCTCTTCTAGCTCCAGGTACCTCCAACTGTGAATTGAGTTGTCTCCTACTTTCCCATCTGACCAGAATACCCAGTCATGGCATATTTGCCAGTTGCCATCATGAATCTAGGCTCCCTTTGACCAGGAATCAGGGCTCATTTCTCTCTGTTCTTGTTTGTCTAGTCCAAGACCAAATACAAACTGTAGAATTGATAAGAAAGATGCCAACAAACTTCTAAACTAGGTCCCCCTTCCTTAACTCCTGTCCTAATTATTTTGAATGACTTGTCTTTCCTTTGAGATGAAAATTCCAAAGTATGAAAAATGAACTTGAAGGTGTTGTACACTTCACTGGATAGCTATGAGTGCAAGAGCCTTCAGAGTGAGTGGTTAATCCCACAGACCAACTGGAATGTGGTCCAGGAAAGGAAGATTCTTTGAAGGCAAGCCTGTCATGGGAAAATCAGTGAGCCAGGGTTGGGTTCAGTGTTGACAAGGATCAGGCCCACAGCACCCTTTCTTGGGTGGGCTACAGCATAGCTGCTTTCTAAGAAACAGGTATGTTGGGTCTTTGTCAAAGTAATAATTGTTTCACATCAATCACATCTAATGTTAGACTTCGGTCTCTCACAAACTTATGGAAAATTCGTACTGTTGCAGTGAACGTGACCACAGAACTAATGGGTCGGAATCCCACAAGTTATCAGGCAAGAGGCAGCACCAGTAAAGTATGCATTTGCAGCACTTACATTACCCCAGCACAAGCCATTACAGCATTTGAAAAAAAAATGTAAAAATGCATGCTGTATTAATACTTTAACAACTTTTAAAAGTAAGCCTGCTTTACAAAGTTAATCTCTCTCTATGGATCATTGCAAAAGTGCCACTTGGTTGGGGTATACTGCCTTCCTGAATAAAGTATTTTGAATGCCCTCCAGCGCTAGACATCCCTACTAAGACATATACCCCTGGCGAAAGCTGGACTTTTTTCAATCTGAATCATTGTCCTTTAAAAGCCAAGAGCCTCTTTTGAGTTTACAGTTGTTATTTTCTCAATTTCTTAAATACATATATGTGGATTTTTATTTATTTTTTTTTTTACTCTTTCAGTGTGAAATAATTTCACCGAGGAAGTGGATTTTGCTGAGGGGATATGGCTTCTATGATTTAGAAAGTTCTTGTTAGCTTATGCTTTCCAGGGAGATCAACTATTATTTGTATTTAACTCATAGGCACTGAAGGAGGAACTAAATCCGATTGTACAGGTGTGAGCTTTGTGCTCTTTTATAACCCTTCAAGTGAGACGTACAGTGCCTAGAGCAGCCAGAAAGGCGACTCTAAAAGAGCAGAAACTAACAAAGCTGTGCTTTTCATTGTATTTTCTTAGAGGATTTTTTTTAAATGTGATAGGTGTGTTGTGATATAGCTGACATAAGCATTACATACCTAATGTGTATAGTCTGGTACATTTTGTCATATATATCTATCCATAAAGTCATCAACACAAATAAAATAACCAACAGTCACTAACCTTGTTTCGTGTATTCCTATGTGAACATTGCTTTGGCCCCTTCCTCATGTTCTAAGCAAACTATGTTTTCCTTTTATACATGACCTTGATTTTATATTTAATTTAAATGGAATTACATGCCTGATACTCCTTTAAGATTTCCATGTAGCCTAGTATCAACAGCTCATTCTTTTTGTCACTAATCACACTCTGTTTTGTGATGTTTGTTCATTCATTTACTAGAAGACAGATGTTGATGATAAAATCAGCCCTACTACAAAGAATATTGTATATGAATGTTAATACATATTTTTTGCATAAATATATGCTTTCATTTCTCTTGAATAAATGCCTTTGAATTGAATGGCTAGGTCATTAAGGTATTCATGATTTTCTCTCTTAAGAAACTTGTGAGGGGGCTAGAGAGATGGCTCAGCCATTAAAAGCTAAAAGCATAAGAAACTTGTGAACTTCATAGTGTGACTTTGTGTTCCCAGATAGCCCAATGTCAGAGTCTTACTCACTTTCTAGCCTCACCAACTTAATATAAAAAACCTCTTTTCATATTGGCAATTCTAATAGATGAGTAGTGATATATCGTGGTGGTATTAATTTATATTTTTTTCTATTTAATGATGACACAAAGCATATATTTAATATGTTAACCTAGCTATACTGTTCAAATCTTATATCCATTTTTTTTTGCTGTTTGTTTTCTTATTATTTAAGAGTTTTTAAATCATCTGTAGTCAACTTCTGAACTGAGACCAGAGGAATCATTATCCTAAAATGGCAGCAAGGGGGTCAATGGGAAATTTTAAGCAAGAAGACCATAATCAGATGGCATTTTGAAAAATGCTAATGTAAAAAAGAATATATAGAATTATACATGAGTATAAAGACTAGAATATTATGAATTAGAGACATAATTTATAAGACATGGTATTGACCTGCAAAACATTCAGTTGATTATCTCTTGCTAAAGAAAAAATATATCAAAAGGATTATTTGGGCGGTGGCAGCAGCAGCGGTGGCAGCGCAGCAGTGGCTGGTCCAGCTGAAGGGCTATCAGCAGTGGAACCAAGGTGACAGGGTCCAGGCAGGCCCTGCGCCCACGACCACTGACCTTCGCTGGCCAGCCGGGCTGCAAGCAGCAGCGGATTTACGATGCCTTTCACTGCACAGAAAACACTTCAGAACTCTGCCTCCCGACAGTCACGAGAGACGCACCTCCATCTTGGTTCTCGGACTCCAGAGAGATCAGACAGACTGAGGTACGCAAACATAACCTGAGGCCAACATCGCGGGGTTCTAAGCCCGACGGGCGTTGGCCTGCACCCAGGCCCTGGGCTGTTGGGGGGGGGGGGGGCATCCGGGTGCCAACCCAGCCAGGAGTTTTTTTTTTTGCCCCGGCCCGGCACGAGAGCCGCCATTTTGCCTACAGGATGCCAGAGAGCTCTAGCAGGCAAAGCCAGCTAACAGGCATAGCCCGAGGCTAACATAGCGTGGGGGGGGGGGGGGGGTCTAGGCCCCAACAGGCCCTGGACAGACCCCAAGAACTGGGCTGCCCGGTGGGCCATCTGTGTGTCAACCCGCCCAGGAGATTGTTAGCCCAGGAGACTCTCCCTGCATTTTCAGGGAGCATGCGCACGCCCGCCATCCTGGCCACCTGACAGAACCAATTAACAGTCATAGCCCAAGGGGAACTTTCCTCGGACCTTGGCCTCCCAGGCTTTTGCCTAGACTCAGGGCCTGAGCAGCTAGGCTAGCCTTGTGTGCACCAACCCGGTTGGGAGATCAGCTGCCAAGCAGAGTGATCAGCACACAGAAAAGGTCCCGGCAGCATACACCCTTCAGCACTCCCTGAAGGAGCAAACGGGCACCATCTGGTTCACAGACACAATCTGGGGCAAAGCACACTAGGGCTACAAGGGCACCCAAGAGGAGGACAGAACATCAGCAATCTGCTACAGGGGAAACCCAGCCATCCAGTGTTGCAGAAGTAGCCCCAGAGCCCCTCAGGAGGCCCAAACACCAGCCAGAGACAAGACCAACTAACTCCAGAGAACAAGATGGCAAAGGGCAAACGCAGGAACACTACTAACAGAAATCTAGGCAATATGGCAGCATCTGAACCAAACTCTCCAACATCAGCAAGTCCTGGTTATGCCAACACACCAGAAAAACAAGATTTGAATTTAAAATCACTGGTCATGATGCTGCTAGAAGAACACAAAAAGGACATAAATGAATCTCTTAAAGAAATACAGGGGAACATGAATAAGCTAGAAACCCGTATAATGGAAACACAAAAATCACTTAAAGAAATGCAGGAGAATAAGGCTCAAGAGACAGAAGCCAATAAAGAAGAAACATAAAAAAAACTTAAAGAAATGCAGGAGAACTTGAGTCAAGAGGCAGAAGTCATGAAAGAGGAAACACAAAAATCTCGTAAAGAATTAAAGGAAAACACAAACAAACAAATGATGGAACTGAGCAAAACCATCCTGGATCTAAAAACAGAAGTAGAAACAACTAAGAAATCACAAAGGGAGACAACTTTGGAGATAGAAAACCTTGAGAAGAAATCAGGGGCCATAGATGCAAATATAAAAAACAGAATACAAGACATGGAAGAAAGAATCTCAGATGCCGAGGATACCATAGAAACCATTGACTCAACAGTCAAAGAAAATGAAAAATGCAAAAAGGTTGTATCCCAGAACATCCAGGAAATCCAGGATACAATGAGAAGACCAAACATAAGGATTATAGGTATAGATGAGAGTGAAGATTTACAACTGAAAGGGCCAGCAAATATCTTCAACAAAATTATGGAAGAAAACTTTCCTGACTTAAAGAGAGAAATGCCTATAAATATACAAGAAGCCCACAGAACTCCAAACAGACTGGACCTGAGCAGAAATACCTCTCGCTACATAATAATTAATACCCCAAATGCACTAAACAAAGAAAGAATATTAAAGGCAGTAAGAGAAAAAGGCCATCAAACCCAAAAGAAGATAACCACTCAAATATAAAAATAACATCAAAAATGAGAGGAAGTAATAATCACTATTCCTTAATATCTCTTAACATCAGTGGAATCAATTCCCCAATAAAAAGACATAGACTAACAATCTAGATAAGGAAGCAGGACCCTACATTTTGCTGCTTACAGGAAACACACCTAAATGTCAAAGACAAAAACTACCTTAGAGTAAAAGGCTGGAAGACAATTTTATAAGCCAATGGTCTCAGGAAACAAGCCGGAGTAGCCATTCTAATATCAGATAAAATTGACTTTCAACCTAAAGTCATCAAAAGAAACACTGAGCTGGTCAAAGGAAAAATCCACCAAGAAGAAATTTCAATTCTGAACATCTATGTGCCAAATGCAAGGGCACCCTCATTCGTAAAAGAAACTTTACTAAAGCTCAAAGCACACATTTCACCAATAATTGTGGTGGACTTCAACACTCCACTCTCCTCAATGGACCGATCAGGAAAACAGAAACTAAACAGGGACACAGTAAAAATAATTGAAGCTTTGGACCAATTGGATTTGACTGATATTTATAGAACATTTCACCCTAAAGCAAAAGAATATACCTTTTTCTCAGCACCTCGTGGTACCTTCTCCAAAATCGACCATATAATTGGGCACAAGACAGACCTCAACAAATACAAGAAGATTGAACTAATCCCATGCCTCCTATCAGATCACTATGGTGTAAGAGTGGTTTTCTTTTTTTTTTTTTTTTATTCGATATAATTTATTTACATTTCAAATGATTTCCCCTCTTCTAGCCCCCCCACTCCCCGAAAGTCCCGCAAGCCCCCTTCTCTTCCCCTGTCCTCCCACCCACCCCTTCCCACTTCCCCGTTCTGGTTTTGCTGAATACTGTTTCACTGAGTCTTTCCAGAACCAGGGGCCACTCCTCCTTTCTTCTTGTACCTCATTTGATGTGTGGATTATGTTTTGGGTATTCCAGTTTTCTAGGTTAATATCCACTTATTAGTGAGTGCATACCATGATTCACCTTTTGAGTCTGGGTTACCTCACTTAGTATGATATTCTCTAGCTCCATCCATTTGCCTAAGAATTTCATGAATTCATTGTTTCTAATGGCTGAATAGTACTCCATTGTGTAGATATACCACATTTTTTGCATCCACTCTTCTGTTGAGGGATACCTGGGTTCTTTCCAGCATCTGGCAATTACAAATAGGGCTGCTATGAACATAGTAGAACATGTATCCTTATTACATGGTGGGGAGTCTTCTGGGTATATGCCCAGGAGTGGTATAGCAGGATCTTCTGGAAGTAAGGTGCCCAGTTTTCGGAGGAACCGCCAGACTGATTTCCAGAGTGGTTGTACCAATTTGCAAACCCACCAGCAGTGGAGGAGTGTTCCTCTTTCTCCACACCCTCTCCAACACCTGCTGTCTCCTGAATTTTTAATCTTAGCCATTCTGACTGGTGTAAGATGAAATCTTAGGGTTGTTTTGATTTGCATTTCCCTAATGACTAATGAAGTTGAGCATTTTTTAAGATGCTTCTCCGCCATCCGAAGTTCTTCAGGTGAGAATTCTTTGTTTAACTCTGTACCCCATTTTTTAATAGGGTTGTTTGGTTTTCTGGAGTCTAACTTCTTGAGTTCTTTATATATATTGGATATAAGAGTGGTTTTCAATAGCAACAAAAACAACAGAAAGCCCACATACACTTGGAGGCTGAACAATACTCTACTCAATGACACCTTGGCCAAAGAAGAAATAAAGAAAGAAATCAGAGACTTTTTAGAATTTAATGAAAATGAAGGCACAACATACCCAAATCTTTGGGACACAATGAAAGCAGTGCTAAGAGGAAAACTCATAGCCCTAAGTGCCTGCAAAAAGAAAATGGAGAGAGCATACACTAGCAGCTTAACCACATACCTGAAAGCCCTGGAACAAAAAGAAGCTATTTCACCCAGGGGGAGTAGAAGACAGGAAATCATCAAACTCGGGGCTGAAATCAATCAAGTGGAAACAAAGAGAACCATACAAAGAATCAATGAGTCCAGGAGCTGGCTCTTTGAGAAAATCAACAAGATAGATAAATCCTTAGCCAGACTGACCAAAGGGCACAGACAAAGTATCCAAATTAACAAAATTAGAAATGAAAGAGGAGATATTACAACAGAAACTGAGAAAATCCAAAAAAAATCATCAGATCCTACTACAAAAGCCTAAACTCAACATAACTGGAGAATCTGGAAGAAATGGACAATTTCCTTGACAGATACCAAATACCAAAATTAAATCAGGACCAAATAGATCATCTAAACAGTTCCATAATCCCTAAAGAAATAGAAGGGGTCATAGAAAGTCTTCCAACCAAAAAAAGCACAGGACCAGATGGTTTCAGTGCAGAATTCTATCAGACCTTCAAAGAAGACCTAACACCAATACTCTTCAAACTATTCCACAAAATAGAAACAGAAGGAACACTACCCAATTCCTTCTACAAAGCCACAATTATGCTGATACCAAAACCACACAAAGAACCAACAAAGAAAGAGAACTTCAGACCAATTTCCCTTATGAACATCGATGCAAAAATACTCAATAAAATTCTTGCCAACCGAATCCAAGAACACATCAAAACGATCATCCACCATAATCAAGTAGGCTTTATCCCAGGGATGCAGGGTTGGTTCAATATACGGAAATCCATCAATGCAATCCACTACATAAACAAACTCAAAGAAAAAAACCACATGGTCATTTCATTGGATGCTGAAAAAGCATTTGACAAAATTCAGCATCCTTTCATGCTTAAAGTCTTGGAAAGAACAGGAATCCAAGGCCCATACCTAAACATATTAAAAGCAATATACAGCAAACCGGTAGCCAGCATCAAACTAAATGGAGAGAAACTTGGAAGCAATCCCACTAAAATCAGGGACTAGACAGAGCTGCTCACTTTCTCCTTATCTTTTTAATATTGTACTTGAGGTACTAGCTCGGGCAATTAGACAACATAAGGAGGTCAAAGGGATACAAATTGGAAAGGAAGAAGTCAAACTATCATTATTTGCAGATGATATGATAGTCTACCTAAGTGACCCAAAAAACTCTACTAGAGAACTCCTACAGCTGATAAACAACTTCAGCAAAGTGGTAGGTTATAAAATCAACTCAAGCAAATCAGTAGCCTTCCTATACTCAAAGGATAAGTAGGCTGAGAAAGAAATTAGGGAACTGACACCCTTCACAATAGTCACAAACAGTATAAAGTACCTTGGGGTGACTCTTACCAAACATGTGAAAGATCTGTATGACAAGAACTTCAAGACTCTGAAGAAGGAAATGGAAGAAGACCTCAAAAAAATGGAAAAACCTCCCATGCTCATGGATCGGCAGGATTAATATAGTTAAAATGGCCATTGCGCCAAAAACAATATACAAATTCAACGCAATATCCATCAAAATCCCAACTCAATTCTTCACAGAGTTAGAAAGAGCAATCCTCAAATTCATCTGGAATAACAAAAAACCCAGGATAGCTTAAACTATTCTCAACAATAAAAGAAATTCTGGTGGTATCAGTATCCCTGACCTCAAGCAATACTACAGAGCAATAGTGTTAAAAACTGCATGGTATTGGTATAGTGACAGGCAGGCGGATCAATGGAACAGGATTGAAGATCCAGAAATGAACCCACACACCTATGGCCACTTGATCCTCGACAAAGGGGCTGAAAACATCCAATGGAAAAAAAATAGTCTTTTCAACAAATGGTGCTGGTTCAAGTGGAGGTCAGCATGCAGAAGAATGCGAATTGATCCATCCTTGTCTCTTTGTACTAAGCTCAGCTCCAAATGGATCAAGGACCTCCACATAAAGCCAGACACTCTGAAGCTAATAGAAAAGAAACTGGGGAAGACCCTTGAGGACAATGGTACAGGGGGAAAGTTTATGAACAGAACACCAATAGCTTATGCTCTAAGATCAAGAATTGACAAATGGGACCTCATAAAATTACAAAGTTTCTGTAAGGCAAAGGACACCCTCAAGAGGGCAAATCGGCAACCAACAAATTGGGAAAAGATCTTCACCAATCCTACATCAGTTAGAGGGCTAATATCCAATATATATAAAGAACTCAAGAAGTTAGATTCCAGAAAACCAAATAACCCATTAAAAAATGGAGTACAGAGTTAAACAAAGAATTTTCACCTGAAGAACTTCGGATGGCGGAGAAGCATCTTAAAAAATGCTCAACTTCATTAGTCATTAGGGAAATGCAAATCAAAACAACCCTGAGATTTCACCTTACACCAGTCAGAATGGCTAAGATTAAAAATTCAGGAGACAGCAGATGTTGGCCAGGATGTAGAGAAAAAGGAACAGTCCTCCACTGCTGGTGGGGTTGCAAATTGGTACAACCACTCTGGAAATCAGTCTGGCGGTTCCTCAGAAAACTGGGCACCTCACTTCCAGAAGATCTTGCTATACCACTCCTGAGCATATACCCAGAAGATTCCCCAGCATGTAATAAGGATACATGTTCCACTATGTTCATAGCAGCCCTATTTATAATTGCCAGAAGCTGGAAAGAACCCAGATATCCCTCAACAGAAGAGTGGATGCAAAAAATGTGGTATATATATGCAATGGAGTACTATTCGGTCATTAGAAACAATGAATTCATGGAATTCTTAGGCAAATGGATGGAGCTGGAGAACATCATACTAAGTAAGGTAACCCATACTCAAAAGATGAATCATGGTATGCACTCACTAATAAGTGGTTATTAACCTAGAAAACTGGAATACCCAAAACATAAGCCACACATCAAATGAAGTACAAGAAGAACGGAGGAGTGGCCCCTTGTTCTGGAAAGACTCAGTGAAGCAGTATAGAGCAAAACCATAACAGGGAAGTGGGAAGGGTTGGGTGGGAAAACGGGGGTGAGGGAAGGGGGCTGATGGGACTTTCAGGGAGTGGGGGTCTAAAAAAGCGGAAATCATTTGAAATGTAAATAAAAAATATATCGAATAAAAAAAGACAAAAGAAAAAAAGAAAAAATATATCTACCAAGACACTGTAGGAACAGCAACCAATAGAGGGAAGACCAGAGAGTTGTCCACACACAGGGCTACATGACTAAATACCTAGATAGCAGAATACATGGCTTAACAGATCTTCTCCTAATTTGGAGATAGATTTGTATTGATCAATCACAATTAAATTTAAATGTTAGAAAAGATGGAGTTTCCCCAGACAAGCAGACATAGTAGGAAGGAGAGAGATGGGTGAGCAGGTATATAGACAGATTCAAAAATATTAGAGGATGGACTCAAGTGAAATGTTGAAATCTCACAACGCGATCTCCACAAACTAGAGAACTATGAAACTTGATATCATTCCTTCTAAGTCCAACAACCTAAGAATGCCAGAGTGGGGAATTGTGGGAGGAAGGGATGCAGAACTTGGAGCTTCCATATCCCAAGTCAGGAAAAGATGGTTGTCCCAGCTCTAAACAAGGTAAGACATTCACCCTTCCTACTCTTTGGGATCCTATATAGACCCACAGTAGACTGGAGATGGTCTGCCCACTAGAAAGAGCCAAAGCTTCACTCAGTCTACTGATCCTAGTGTGAATCTCTTCTGGAAATACCTATGAAGACACAGCCAGATATCTGAGCACTACTTAACCCATTATGGTTATAAAGTTCACCATCATACCACTTAACTGAAGCACTGTTTCTCAGGCTCTACTCCAGGGCTTTATATACATGTTCTTTTCCTTTACCTCCAGGACAACCCACAGAGAAAAGGGTTGGCATCAGGATGTTGATTTTTACCAATGAGAAAAGTAGAAATTAAGTGGCTCTCCCAAGGTTCGTGCACTGAGAAGTTGCTGGGCTGAGGTTCTTGACATAAGTGCAGATTTCTTCATGGAAATCTTCCTTAGCGGCCAGAAACTGACTTGAGGAAGATGACCTGAGGCAAAGGGGAAGGCTAACTGATCTCTGCCATGACAAACTGCAAGCCCTTGACCTCCTTAACATCTGTCCCCAAATCCACTATCAGGGGGATGGTGACCATCTGTTCCTCACACTTACCTGAAGCACAACAGAAAATTGCCTTACAGTAGAGCTATAAGGGAGCAAGCTCATACATTATTAATAAGACAAGACTGCAGGAAAGGTAGTAGGGCACTGGGACAAATTTCTAATAAAATATCTAATATTTATGGAATTTTCCTTCTGAGTACATAGAATATTTCATTGTATTCTTATGATAACCTTATAGGGTAGGTTTTATTCTTGTGCCCAATTTGCAAATGAGTTTGCAAGTCCTGGAAAATAATAAAACTCACCCAAGGTCACCCAGTCAGTGAGTGACAGCAGTGGGATTTAATGTGTGCCTAACTCCAACTGTGTGGCATTTCCTGCCTCAGAACAGGCCCTGGTTTTCCTAAGGTGGGGCAGATACATGTCCATGCAGTCGAGAAGGGCAAGGATATCTAGAAAGAGATTCTTCTTGGGGTGTAGGCCTTGACTCCCTCACCACAGCAAAGGTGGTTCTGACACAAATCCACCATTCTGAGGAGGTCATCCTTTCACCAGTGACAGCCACAGGTCAGAATCTAAAGGAGGGACAGATGGTGCTTCCCACAAAAAGACAACAGCAGCCAAGAGCATCTTCTTCCCAGAGGTGATAATGGCATCCTCCCGATCTTATGAGCCCACAGTTTAGAAGGCCGTTACCAGTGACAAGGCCATCAGAAATTTCTTTCCCAGACTCTTGCCTGTCTCTTCATGCCTTCACAGTATTTTCCTTCCTCATGCCCTGGCACTGCAACACTACATCAGACACCTCAGTTTCTGACAACCTCTGCACTTCACAGAGGGACCACTGTTAGTACTTTCCAGTTCTTTTCAGTCTTACCTGGATGGCCTGGCCCATCATGGTCAGCCATGGCTCAGTTGGGAGATTGCTGAGAAGATCCAACATCCTGCCCTGCTTTTATAACTCTCTTCTGGCCTCCCTCCCTTTGGCTGGGATTTCTGCCTTCTGTTCTAACAGAGATTGAGCATGAACCACTCTGTCTAAATCTGTAGGGCACAGGGCACATTTGGGAATCATCCCAACACAGCCTTACTTTCCTAGAAGCTTGCTGTCCAGTTACACAGACAGATGCTTAATGAATAATTAATATGAATAATTAATTATAAGTGTAACCGATTATTCTAAAGCTCTGTGGGGGTGTTCTGGACCATCTGATAAGATGCTAAAGGCAAGCACCATGGCTTTGCTGATTGAAAAGTTCCATTCAAGTTGAAACCTGAATCAGTTGAAATTCAATAGCAAAGGGGAGGAAGGGAAAAAATGGGACACAAAGCCATAAGCCTGCAAGGATCTCTATGCAAAAGTCTGTTCATGGTCTAACCATGCCTGCAGAGGAGTAATGATGGGTGGGAGCTAAGCAGTGAGAATACATCTGACTTTATCCAGACACACTTCAGGAGAAGTATGTCTATAAAACAAATTCAAAGTCAGAGTCACATTTTCAAATGTGGGTTTGCACTTAGGAAGATAGATGTGGAAGTGGCAGCCCTGAGGTGAAGCCTAGAGTTGGAATATACAGGAGGTTGAGAAGGTCTTGGAACAATTCAGGAAAAGGTAAAGAAAGACATTCCTAATGGTGAAGGACCACAGGCCAGGCTTTTAGGGGAAGGGGCAGACTGTCAAGTGGTCGACCCAGAATTAGGCAATTGATTTGAATCAGGAGAAAAACAGAGAAGGGGATATCAAACTTGATTCTCAGGCTTCTTTGAGGAGCTGTTTGGCCTCCTCCACATTTCCCCAATATGCTGTCTCTATCTCTTCCTAACTCATCAGAGAATCAGGACAGGCAGCAACCCAGAGGACAGAATACTGCAGCATTACTGCTATTTCTGCACCATGAAACCTGAAGATAAAAATCTCTCAGCTTCTTATGTAAGAAGTGGTAAATGTCACAAGGTAGGTTTGCTCCAACTCCAGGGTTTCCAGTTTGTTTCTGGTTAAGCCTTGACACCTGTCCCGACTCTAGCACACTACTGGCGTGACTAGATTCTACCTACCCTCAGGAGACAAGTCCTTATGAGGGGGCAGAAAAACAACCTTAACAACTTTATCTTGAAGTCTAGATAGGAAAGGAAATTTGTTCTGGCTTCTTTTAAAACATTTTCTCTTATTTTTCTCCTAAATTGAGCTACAACCCACACACCATACAATCCTCTCTTTTAAAATATACAACTTAATAGTCTTTAGGGCAACTACAGAGTGACTCAACCATCACCACAACCAATTTCAGGATATGTTTGTCAGTCCTGAGAAGACACCTAGGACTCCTAGGACTTCAAGTTAAGTTACTTGAAGTTATACTTCCTTCTCCAGCTCTGCAAAGTCACCAATGCTTCCTGGTCTGATAGATCTGCATATTCTGGAAATTTTAAATAATTTAACTGTGTGTGTGTGTGTGTGTGTGTGTGTGTGTGTGTGTGTGTGTGTGTGTATGGTCTTATGTAGCTGGTCCTTCACTTACCTTAATGTTTGAAAAGTTTGTCTCTCTTGCTGCAGGCCTCAGTGCATTGTTTGTTTTGATGGCTACATAATATTCTATGGAGTAGATGTGCTAACTTTACCTATGCATCAGTTGTTGGAGATATGGGCTTTTTCCACTTTGGGGTAATGGATAATGTTTCTGTGAACACTCTTGTGCACACTTTTTGTTTGAACATATGCTTGTGTTTCGTACAGATCTATACCTTAGAATAGAATTGCTGGGCATTTGGAAGTATCTTAAAAGCAAAGATCATACCTGCTTTGATTCATCTGTCTTTGAAGGAAATGTGCTAGACATGTCTTCACTAAGAATATAAAACAGTACTGTCTGAGAGTCTGCAGGTTCAAAGACTGTAGGAATGTGCCTGCAAATATGCTTTTTACACTAGCATATGCTAGTTTCCACTGGAGCATAAAATAAAGGCTTAAGGGAACGACATTTTAAAAATGCTGATTAGTGTTGTGTGACCCATGAGTAAATATGAAAAGCCACATGTGACCAAAAGGACTTCGGATTTTGAAGAAGTAGGATCATGATGGTTCCATCGAGGTCACTCCTGTGATGATCTGCAAACTCAGTGCCCTGAGGAAAGTCATGTACACCACATCCCTGAGTCTGTGCAGGCCAGAGAAAGGATTTGAGGAAAACTGATCGAGTTAGGTAGTCATCACAGAGTTCAGAAATCCTCACGTACATCCTGACAACACTTAGCAGACTGAAGACCAGCAGACCACAGGTGGCTATGTGTGTGTCAGACCACTACAGGGCGTCCATCTCATCTCTGAAGGGAAGAAAGGAAGGAACATCAAAAAGGCAAGGTTAGAGATACAACTACACATGAGCCAGACACCTTATTCTCTCCTCTCCACAGAGCTAAAGATTTCAGAAGAGTTCCAGGAAAGACCCCAGACCATTGTGTCAATAACAGAAAGTAGAACAAAGAAGATGGAAATGTTTGGGCTGTGAATGACTATTGTCTTAATTACAGTTATTATTACTGTGATAAAACCAAATGACCTTAAGCAACTTAGGGAGGAAAGGGTTTGTTTGTCTTTCATGGCCTGAATCACAGTCTGCTGGGGAAAGCTAACATAGGAACTCAAACTGGATAGGAAGCTGGAGACAGGAGTTGATCCAGAGACTGTGGAAGAGTGTGGCTTACTGGCCTGTTCATCACAGATTGCTCATCCTGCTTTCTTAGTGCTCAGACCACTAGCCTAGGAATGTCCCCAACTACAATGATCTGGTCCCTACCCCAATCAATTATTAATTAAGAACAGGCCTACAGGCTTGCCTACTTACAGTCCAAGCTGATGGATGCATTTTCCCAATTGATGGTCCCTCCTCTCGGATGACTCTAGATTATGTCAAGTTGACATAAAACTAGCCAGGGCAATTTATCCCTTGTCACCTTGACACAGAAACATATCATGCTTAAGTCACAACTTTTTCTTCCTTATTCATTCACAAGATCACACTGTAATATCAACATTACAATATAAAACATGGTAGAAACTTAAAAATACTGCAGTCATTATAAATTCAATCACTTTAAAATTCTGTCTCTTTAAAAAGAAAATCCAAATTCTCTTTTAAAATCCACAATCTTTGTAAGACTCTAAAGTCTCTTTAAAAGTTTAAAGTCTTTCAACTGTGGGCTTCTGCAAAATTGAAAAAAAAATTAAATGGTTTGTTACTTCAAGGGGAAAGATCCAGGGTATAGCCAACATCCAAATAAAGCAAAACCAAACTCCAATTGTGTAAATAACTCAATGTCCATTGTCTGAGGTTCACTCCTGATCTTCTAAGCTCCTCAAAAGGGGTTGTACAGCCATTTATAGCTCACACAGCTTATCTTCTAGGCTGATTTCACCCTGTGACTGTTTCTGTCCTTTGCAGTCATCCCATGGTACTGACACCTCCAAAATGCCGGGGTCTCCTGCTTCAGTAGGGCTGCACAGCAACAGCAATAGCAATAGCAACAGCCTCCCAGGCTCTCTTCCGGGTGCCAAGCCTCAGCTTCTCTGCAGGACCCCTTTAATCCTGGGCCTTCCAACTGCTACTAAGGGAGCACCTTCACCAATGGCCTCTCCTGGCTTCTCACTGTGCCAAGCCTCAGCTGCTTCCCATGTTCCCCCTCATACTTTCAAAATATCACATGGGAGGTTCTGGCACATAGCTCCGTTTGACTGATAGCATAGGCCACCTCTAGAACACAGCTTCTGTGTGTTGTCCCGGAGGAAACACTTTTCAAATGAGTCCACCTCCTGCTGGTCTCAATCACTGCCAATTTCTCAGCTCCAGCTGACCAGCATCAAAAGTCCCAACACACCAAAGGTTGCAAATCACAAAGGTGATGCTGGTCTCTTGTTAATAACAGATGATTCTTCAGCTATTGCTGACTAGAACCACAGATTTTTAACTCACACTATAAAACGACCCTCTATAGAGTCTTTAAACTTTGAAAACCAGACATCCGTTATCTGCATGTCTCTCAACAAGCGTATCTCCCAGTTGAGCTCCCACTGAACAGCTCACCAAGCTTTCAATACGCAATAGCTTTTTCAGCCCAAAGTTCCAGTGTCCTTCCACAATCTTCCCAAAAGATCTGGGGTCAGATCTATCCAAGCAATACTTTACTATTCTGGCACAAGTTTCTATCTTAGAGTTACTATTGCTATGAAACACTATGAACAAAAGCAAAATTGGAAAGGAAAGATTTTATTTAGCTTGTACATCCTGAAACAGTCCACTGAGAGAAGTCAAGGTAGGAACTCAAACACGACAGGAATTTGGAGGCAGGAGCTGATGCAGAGACTAGGGAGGGGTGCTGCTTACTGGTTTTCTCCTCATGTCTTGCTCAGCCTGCCTATGACCACTAGCCCAGGAGTATCTCCATCTACAATGGGCCGGGCCCTCCGAAATTAATCAAAAATTTAAAAAATTTTCTATTAGTGTTTGCCTAAGTTCAGCCTGATCTTCTAGAGGCATTTTATCAACTGAAGTTTCTTCCCCTCAGAAGACACTAGCTTGGGTCAGGTTGACATAAAACTAACCAGCATAGCCCTCCTGGGCCGTTGTGAAGGGAAAGTGTGTCTCCAATCCTCATCTGAGCAGAAGTCAACCTCTATATCTTGTGATGGTGGCAAAGTCTAGAGATTTGCAGACCCTCATAGGTTCTACTTCTTGTTGATGGTGCACATCTTTGTCCATGAAATACAAGTTCAGAAAATTACAGGAGAAGAAAAGATGTTCTGTCACTGATTAGGTCATTTTCTGTGCAGAAAAAAAATCCAGTAGAGGTTTAAAGACTCTTTCAAGAATTGTTCCTTGTTCACACATCATTCTATCTTACTTTCCAGCTATGTGCCTTATTAAAATTAAAATTATACAGTTGTTTCAGAGCTGAAGGTTCTTAAATCCTCTTACCCAGTCTACATGCAAAGACCGTAGAGACTTAGAGAGAGTCTGAAATATTAGATGATAAAAGTCTTCAAATCTCAGGACAGGGTCTAGAATCCAGACACTAAGAACCATGAGAAAAATATATCCAGATATGAGCAAAGAAATGATATGACCTATGACCATTCAGTGTTCAAATTCCTGATCTCCACATAGGAACAAAGACCTACTAGCTGCCTTACATCAGGATAAACAAGAAAATTGTTCCAACTTCTTTAAGTTTGTCAGAGAACTAAGATGTTGTATGCTTAGATTGGAAAAACTAAAGGTACCTCTAGTTCCCCAACTCCCATCTCAGTGTGCCCTTGATGTGGAAAGAGCATATAGCAGACTTATGGAGCACTGAACCTCATGGACTGGCAAGCAAAGGTGCTGATTGCCAAGAATCTCCAAACCCTAGGGAAAAACCAAGGGAAGAAAGCTCTAATTCCAGAAATTCAAATTTAGCATTAGTTTGTCACTTTCCTCAGAGGTACTGCCTCCCAGCAAAGCCATTAGCTTCTTTCCAAAGTTTGAATCACCATAGGTTGTTTTGCAGCAGGGGGATGGATGGATGGGAGGGAAAAATCTGTTACCAGCTGAAGTACATTTTGCTCTGTTAATCAGCATTTTAAAAAAAAAATTATCTTTCCCATCCCCTAGAAAAGTTGGCAGAGGCTCCCAAATGCTTTGAAAGAATGTAACCAACAGACCATCTGGGGCTGACATTTTAAACATGGCAGTCAGGAGATCTCATCTTAGGAGTTCCATGGTACTCTGGAGGAGGCTGCTTCTGCAGAGACCTGGGTGGGCCACAGGGATACAAGCCTCTCACTCGCAGGAAAGTTGGAACGGTGCCCTTTGCCCTCCAGCTCCACAGCTCCTCCTGCCTCCCAGAGATGTAAGCTTTTGGTGGTTGTATCTTGTAATATTAGTAATGGATGTTGACTCTAAGAATATCAAAATGCCCTCCAAGTTTAAAGATTTGATCTTGTTAAATAAAACTTAGGACCACTAGAGACAAGGATGAAAGCACATACGTATGTTTACATGTGAAGTGAGAGAGATTGTTTCTCTAACAAGACTGGGGAATTAAGAGTTCTTAATAACTAGGTCAGTCAAGGGCAGTTAAGGGAATTGCAAAGCACGGCTTAGAATCACTAGCGTGTCCCTCCAGACCTTCCAAACATTCGCAGAGCCAAAGTCCACCTAATAGTTATTACTGCTGCTGAAATCGTGAGTCCCAGGGCTGCAGACCTCCTTCCTTGTTAACCACAGAATGGTTCTTCTGGCTGCCAGCCGGCCCAGTCGGGATACAGATGACTGCCCAGCGCCCTTAATTACTTCCTAGGCAAACCACCCACCTGTTACTCATTTAGGCTCACGCCACATATTCTGCAACAAGTGAAGCATGCTTCTCCAGTCCCGGTTTCCAAACAGCAAGTGCCTGCCTTGTTTAGCTTTTAAGCTGGTGCTCATCTTTCCTGGCCAAAATGAATGCAACTAGGACCTGAACTCAGTGGTGCCTTAGAGAGGTGTGAACTCAGTATCCTAGAGTCAACTGCCTACCCCACACCCTTAACTCTTACTACTAAGCCACTGGCCACCAGCATATAAGACAAATCGAAGTACCCCGGAAGAGACACCTCACTTCTGTGTTTTTGTGTTGAGGTAAGAGAAAGTTTAACTTTAAGGTAATAGTTCCAGTTTATAAAAATTCTTTTCCATATCCCTGGTTCAAATGAATGAACACCAAGCAAATGCTGTAGGCTGCACATCCGCAGTCCTCTAGGCTTTATAATTTGGGGAACTTTTTTTCCCCCAAAACATACTTACTGAATGAGTGTCTTGCATCACTGACCATGACAGAGTCCTCAGTGACGCCCCTTCCGGGCAGGAATCCATGATCGCCAACAACAGATCAGCATGGTAGGTATCTACCATGATGGCAATGGAGACAGCGGAGATCATGTGATCTCCAGGAGCCGAGAAGGCTCTGGCCTCGGGCCAACTGATAGCATTTGACAGGAGGGAGTTTCTTAATTCAGGCAAGAGAGAGGCAAACCAGTGGGGCGTGTGTGTTTGTCATCTCAGAGGTGCTAAATGGGGCAAATGTGGTATGTGAAGAGTAAAGAAAATAGCATATGTCTAAGAGGAGAGACAAAGGAAGTTAGAGACCCTGGACCAAACTTAGGGTGTGCCTTGTCCCCCGCAGGGTATCGCGTCAGGTCTTGGATGCTGAAAGTATTAGCAAACTCTAAAAGAGTCTCCAACACCAGGGTCCTATGGTGATTTTTTTATTTGAGAGGAGGCTGGAATGTAGGTGGGAGGAAAGCAGAAACCAGGCTCTCTCCATGAAGCTCCAAGAAGACCGACTTCTCCAAGCTCTCCGCATCAACTTCTCCCTTCCTCAGCCTTAGGAACTTGCTTATCTGCTTCCTGTCACCCTAGTCTTGCCTTTTTCAGAACATCCTATAAATGGAAGGATACAGCACGGGCCTTTTTATTTTTTCCTTGCCTCCTTTCACTTAGGATGAGGTATTTGAGATTCATCCATATTGCTGCATATCCTTTTATTGTTACATCCATAGTCTCGATGCAACGCAGTTTATTTATTCATTGCCTGGCTGAAGGACATTTGGGTTGTTTCCAGTTTGGGGGGAGATGATGAATAAAGCTGCTATAAATATTCACATACAGGTTTTATGAGAACATAACTTTCTTTTAACTTGGGCAGATACCTATGAGTGGGACTGCTGTGTTGCATGGTAAATGTGTGTTTAATCTTATGGAACCTGCCAAACTCGTTTCTACGGTGATTCCACTATTTTACATTCTCACCAAAAAAAAAAAAATGTATAAGAATGTCATTTGCTCCATATTTGTGCCAGCAATTGGAGTTATGGGTTTGTTGTTGGACCATGTTTAGGCAAAGTAATGAGATATAGTTGTACCTCATAGTGGCTTTAAATTTGAATTTTCCTAAGATGAATGGTGTTAACTATGTATTTTTCCAGGTTTGGTTGACTCCAGACTTATTGTCTTCCTGTCTCTATCTCCTAAACGCTAGTATTAGACCACACCCTGCTTCTCAGCTTTTGTTTATCTTTGGACTATAATCATTGATTGGCACCTAATGGGTGTTCAATAAACATTTGTCATATAAATAGAGCAGTGTCACCATTATCATCCTCTTTATCATCATGAGACAAGGCAATGACAATTATATAGAATAAATACTAAGAGACAAGAAGTGATGTTTCTGATGATTACTGTGAGGATGAATGAGATTCTTGGGCTCCTGTGTTGTGTGATTTGGTAGAGAAGGTGCCAGTCAGTGAGACAGGAAATACAGACGGGTATGAAGAAGAAGCTATGTGCTTTAGATAGGGTGAGACTGAGAAGACCACAGAGTCATCAAGGAGACAAGTCACAGGTGTCATAAGACAGATGTTTTTTGTCTTCTTCATTTCTGAACTCCTGGTTCATACATAACTGACAATTCATAGCACTTCATGTTTGGTATATATCATATGTCCTTTCTCATGTGTCTGAAATATAAGCTTCACATAAAAAAAGGATCTTTCAGAAGACTTGGTTTCCCAAGTTTACAATGTTTATTAGTAATTTGCCAAGACTTGAACTCAGTCCAAGGGCCATTTTTTTAAGTGTCCTCATGCAAGGCAAAAGTATGTGGAAACCTACTTTCCAGCATCATCTCTTCTTCACCTCTTACAGGAAGGGTTTCATATGCAAGGTACAGACACTGGAAGTTCCTCCTCCAGCATCAACTCCTGAGCATGTTTAGTTGTGTCATGATACTTCTGATTCAGCAAAATTGAGCCCTATTGTTTAGAACAGTGCTACACATATACATAAGTACATGCTGTGAATGCGTGCGTGTGTGTGTGTGTGTGTGTGTGTGTGTGTGTGTGTGTGCGCGCGCGCGCGCGCACACACACATACAAGGAAACCTCAATTTGGAAATTTCCCTAATGAAAGTAAATCAACTTTAAGTTATGTTTGTCCCACTCCTCAGCATTTCATAATCATGACCATTTTCACAATTTGTATAATGTAACAGTAAATATGTTGAAAATTGTACTAAAAGAGGATGATGGGAGCTGGGGAATGACTTAGTAGTTAAAATCAAGCATGAGGACCATAGTCTGAGTCCCCCAAACTCTCGTGAAGTGAGATGAGTTTGCACAGGTTGGTAATCTGGGGTGATATGAGGCAAGAGACGGGGAATCCTTGGAAATGAACAGCCTAGCTTGCCTGATGCATAAACGGTGATAAGACCCTGTCTCAAACAAGTTGAAAACTGAAGACTGATACCTAAGGCTATCTTCTAACTTCTATACACACAGGCATATGCAGATATACCCTCTCTCCCTCCCTCCCTCCCCCCCACTCTCTCATACACTCAGACATGCACACATATAACCTCTCTCTCCTCTTTCTCATACACACACACACACACATATACACACAAACACATGCACAATCTTACACACATACATACTCTCACACACACAGAAGCATATCACAACAGACACACACATACATAGTCATATATATAGGCACAAACACCCAGGGGCATACACACATATAGGCACACATGCATACACACATACACACAAAAGAAAAAAAAAAGAGACAAATGGATACAGAGAAATACATTTTAGATTGACACTAAATAGTTAGTTGTTGGTGTGAGGGGCTTGAATATACTTGGCCCAGGGAGAAGAACTATTAGGAGGTGTGACCTTAGTGTAGAAGATGTGGCCTTGTGGGAGAAACTGTGTCACCACAGGCATGGGCTTTAAAACCCTCATCCTAGCTGCCTGGAAGCCAATCTTCTCTGGTTGCCTTCAGAACAAAAGATGGGACTCTAAGCTCCTCCAGCTCCATGCCTACCTGGATGCTGCTATGCTCATACTTTGATGATAATGGAATGAACCTCTGAACCTGTAAGCCAGCCCCAATTTAATGTTGTTTTTATAAGAGGTGCCTTAGTCATGGTGTCTGTTCACAGCATTAAAACCCTAACTAACACAGTTGCTAATAAATATCATACTGGATGTGCATTGTGGAACAAGGAGCTTTTCACATATTCATACATAAATTAATGAGATTATATTTTACCTATAGTAAACATGAATGATAGTTGTTCCACACACACACCTTAATTTGTGTTTTTGTCTGTCCATGGTTTCATTTGTTTAGGGCCCATTGGATCTGAAATGTTAATAGGAAATTCCAAAAATAAACAATTTTCATAGATTTTTAAACTGCATGTCATCTGAGTAGTGTGATTAATTCCTATACTGTCCCACCTAGGATGGGAATACTCTTTTGTCTGGCAAATCCATGCTACACCCGCTCCCCAGCCCTTTTAGTCATTTAGTACTTGTCCTTGGTTATTAGACTGACAGGGTATCAAATTCCTTTGTACAAAGTACTTATTTTATTTGTTAATGATCTCACACAAGAATGGTGCTGTTGCCTGAGAAGATGGCAGCTCTTCATATGAAAAGGAGAAAACTTTCGACATAGTCAGGAAAGGAAACAAACATATGCCAAAGTTGCTATGATACGATCATAACATTAACTGTAGAATAATGTTATAATTGTTCTATTTAGTTATTATTTTATCTTATTGTGTCTAACATACATTAAATGTTGTTATATGTATGTGCAAGGGAGAAGACTCTGTGCCAGATTCCAGTACTCTACACAATTTCAGGCATTCATTTGGGGTCTTGGAGTGAATACGCCACCACCATGGGTAAGGAGAAGGAGTAATATAAACTCAAACTTTATGGTAGGGCAAGAAATCCAATCAGTCTATCATTTCTGTATTCAACTTCCTTCTCATTCTTTCATAGTAGAAAAAGAGATAATTCACACAGAGTTTCAGCCTTATGTGTTAACTGTTTCCTTCCCTAAGGGAAGGGACAGAGTATGCAGGATGACTCAAGCAAGATGTCAGCTACAGTTCTACTCTCAAGTAATCTTCACATCTTATCACTTCACAACAGGGAACCCTGACCCAAAATATCAATGGACTGAAGCACACACTTCCAAACCTGGGAAAGTCTGATGTCCTGTTAACAGCCTCTGTATTAAAACTCATGTGTGTGGGGTCTCTCAGAGGAAAAACAGGTAGCTACTACGGGCAAGACCCTGGCTTGGAACCCGAGCACCATAAATAAGCCAAAAGCCCAAAGTCCATGCACCTGAAGGAAAGAAATAAGTAATCATAAAATCATAGTAGCTGATATAGAGACATTGTTTGTGTCTTGTACTGTTCTAAAATCTTTACACATATAGACTCCATTAATCTTCATGGTGAGGGCTGACTACTGGCAGCTCCACAGATGAGCAAGAAAAGGCACACAGGTGGGAAGACCTCACATTATGTCATCAGTTCCAAGTAATCTGCCACTGTGATGGCCTGTCTCTGAGAGAAGACATGTGTCTGTATGTGTGTGCATGTGTGTATATATGTGTGTGTGTGTGTGTGTGTGTGTGTGTGTATGCATGGACCTTGATGAGTCTATATGAAATCATACCTGAGGAAGTGGAAAAGATCTAAAATGAACAAATCCTGCCCCTCACTGTGCCTTGAAGAAAAGGAAAGAAATATCCATTTCATCAGCCACGTGGTAGAGAAGCCTGTGATGTTGAATATCAAAGTTGGCCCTTCTACAAGCAGAATACTTCAAGGAAAAGAGCAGGCCACCCTCCAGTCATACAGAGCAGCCACAAGTGTAAATTCCAATGGCCTCAGTGACAAAGAGATTAACTCCCCCATTGCCAACCTGCAGCTCCTTGCCAAAAGTCATGGCTGCCAAAGAAGGCAAGTTCTAAAGTGCCTGTCTCTGACATTTCACCTGGACTTGAGCTGCAGTCAACACAATGTTTTGCACACTTTTTTCCCCTCTGTCATCAGGTGTCTGACTAGCATAACCTTTGCCATGCAAGAAGGAAGCCCTAGGGTTTTGCAACAGACGTTAGTGGATGAATTTCATTCTGGGTTCAGGAAAACAGGATCTCATCAGCAAGAAGCTGTTCTCTGGACCAACACTGAGCTTGCAAGCTGCAAAGCTGCCTTTCCTTTAAGTCTTCTCCAGGCTGATCCAGTGTTCCTGGTGCCTCTTCTCTCTCATGGGTCCTCCTGTGAGGCTTGGGTGAAGGCACATGAACATGATATCCAGGAACTACAGAACTTGGCTAGAATCCTCAAGTCCACTACAAGACCCAAACATCACCTAATGTAGGAAAACAGAATTAGAGTCTTCAAAATCACCCTGAGTCTCACTTGCAGGGCCAGAAGAGATTCCTAGATATGACAAGGGCTTTCCTGACCTCCCTTTCCTGGGTCATTCCACGGTCAGTCAGACTGGTATAGCATTTTAGACTGAATTCCTCTCTGGCTGGAAAGGGGTGAAATCACAGAATTAGGGCTGGACGAGGTCTATGGTACTGGAAATCAACCCTTTCCTCGAGAGTCCTTCCAACAGACTTCCTGCATTCAATTAAAACTCTATGAAAGTCAGCCTGCTGTTAGGACACACTCAAAAAACTCAACAGCCCTCAAGTGGCAAAGGAATTCCTATTTCTGTCAAAATGCCAGACAAGTGGGTCAAGAACTGAGCTGTTTGATTCTGACACAGCCACTGCACTATAATGACTCACAAGCACAGAGAAAGGGGGACAGAGACAGGGAGGATACAGACAGAAAAAAGGGGTTTTCCTAAGTAGGCCACTCACTGACTCTGGCACTAATCAAAACCTACCAATTCAGTCTTCTTCCTTCAGAAAGAACCATAGGTCATAAATGCTACTGTTTGTATTTGAGTGTCTCCCAAAGGGGGAACCTACAATAAAGGCCAGGTCACTAGGGTATAATTACTGGGAAGCAATGAAACTTTTGGGGAATTAGAGCTTAGAAATACATGTTTTAGTTATTAGGGGTCACTTGCAGGGAATTGTGGGGATGGATTCCTCTTTTTCCACTGTTTGCTCCCTAGTTCATGAGAGGATAGAATATCTCTTCCACACATTCTAGCCATGAGAGGTGTCACCCCAGAGGTCCAAAACTAAGACCACTTAATCTTGAACTAGACCTTCCAAAATTGTAAGCCCCAATAAGCTTTTTCTCTTCCTATATTAAATGTCTTGAGAATCTTACTTTAGTAATGGAAAGCTGGCTAACACACAAAGTCATAAAATAGTTAAGACATCTACATGATACTCAAAACCTCTCCAGGAATGAAGGGTGCCTGTTAAACCTAAAGGGTGGTTTCTTAAAAGGTATTCTTTACATGTGTTTAAATTTAGTAGGGGTTGTTGTTACCCAAACATTCTGGTTTCTAAAATTTCTAAACCTTAATTGCCTGTGTAACAGTTTCAACACTGGGATATGTTCGATTGAATGAGAAGCATACCAACCTGAGTATCCCAGAGGGTTAAAATTTGGAGAAAATGCCAGCTGGGCTGTGTATGAGATAGATAGGTTTCCTTTATTTCTGCTGTTTCTCACCTCCAAGACACCCCATGGGACAGTTTATGACATGCCAACTCACTTAATGCCACTATAAAGAAACCCATCAAACACTGATACCCCAATAAAGCTCTTACAACAACTTGCAGCTAAAGCCCCTCCATTTCTTCCAGATGCCACTTCAAACATATAATCAGCCAGTGTCTCAGGAGAACACAACCCACACTGCCTTTCAGGAGTGGATGTTTGGAGTCTGCTACACAATGAAAGTACAGAGACTTCCAGGATGTGGGAGTCTAGGAATCTAAAACAAACCAACCAAAAACAATGTATGTATGGCTCTGTATATACTGGTGTCTATATCTATCTGTCTATCTGTCTAGCCATCCGGTGTGTGTGTGTGTGTGTGTGTGTGTGTGTGTGTGTGTGTGTGTGTGTGTTGAATTCAGATCTTTAAGTAGGAAAAAGAAGCAAAGAAAAGAAAAGTTCCCATGTGCAGAGTCACAGTCCTCATGCTATCAATGGATGCAAAAATGCCCCCACTCTGCTCCTTCTCTTTAGCCTCCACCTGTCAGGAAGCAAGTCAGCAATGCTACTCATGGAGTCTAATGTTCTCAAGTTAGCAGTAGTTAAAAATGTGTGTGACCTGTCTGCCCCTCTGGATGCCTTCCAGTCTAGAGTCCTGTTCCCCATGGAAAGAGAGTTTAGAGTCACCTTTTCTCTGGGTTACACAGCTCTTACTTAGGACAGATAAAGAAGGTCTCCATATCCACAGCTTCCCGCAGAGGGTCTTTAGTACCCTGATTTAGCAGCCGCATCCTTCAATCCTTGTCTCTCAGGATGCTTTATGGGGATAAATGATCCTGTTAACAGAGACAAATAACATGGGAGGGAGAAATGGAGGAAGAAGCATGAGGCTGAGATATGAAAGAAGATGGAGAGGCAATGAGGTAGAAATAGACAGCAAAGATGCTGCAAAGCGGCAACAATGACCAGGTTGTAATCTCCACACTAGATCAGACAGATTCAGTGCCTGAGCAGGAGCCTGTGAACCCAGATGGGAGGAAGACACAAAAACTTGGAATCCTTCTCCTCTCAGCCCTGGGAAACAAGGTGATAATGTGGTAGAATGAACAAGGCTTTGGCATCAAGCGAATGCAGGTCTGGATCCAAGTGCTCTCACTCGCCAGCTGTGTGTATGAGTCCCCTTGCCACCCTTTCTTGTTCTGTGTGTCTAGAGCCCCTCTGGCAATGTGGGGATGCTGGAGAGAAAACTGGTTCACACCAGGTGAGGCCAGTTCCAAAATCTATGTCTTTCTGCTGAGTGTGACTCACAAGAGGAGAGACAAAAGGCAAAGGTAGTTCTGAAAGTCAGAAGACTCTCAGGGAAGTGGGGTGAGAGCCTGGGCCCCTATCTCTTGATGCCACACTCCTCATCCTCACTTCTCCTCCTCTGCTGGAGGTCATCACAGCACACTTCTACCACATATCCTGCCCTCATGCTCAACCCCTTGAAATCTTTCTGGTTTTGTTTGTTTGAGGTTTTCTGTTGTGTTTTGTTTTGTTTTGTTTTTGCACATGCTAGACTTCTGTGCTAGCCTGCCTCCATACTGGACCATGCCTAGTGTGCACAGCTTGTAATATCTTCTCTCCCTAAGCAAGAAGTAGGGCTGACTAGTCAACCAAAAAGCTATTTCGGGCATTATGTATGGCACATGACTTCTGAGGCAAGGTCGCAGAAGCTAAGTGTCTGCTTTGTCTCCATTCTGTAACAGAATTTAGCAGACATATTGTAAAGACATGCATGAAGCAACATTACTGTGAAGTCTACATGATAAGAAACTAAGGCCGTCTCTTCTTAGCTTATGTTAGAAAGCCATCTTAGAAATAGACCTCTGTCCTCTACCAGGCCCCGCTTAACACCACACAACTAAGTTACTCCTAGATTTCTAACTCATGGAAACACTGTAAGACACTAAATATATACTGTTTGAAGTAATTCTCTTTGGAATAAATTATTATACAAAATACAGGCATCAGCATACACAGAGCAACATATACATTGTTTAGGGTTGGTTTGTTTTAGTTTCCTGGAGTCCAACATCCTGGAGGTCTCTGTACTTCCATTGTGTAGCAGGTTCCAAACATCCACTCCTGAAAGGCAGTGTGGGTTGTATTCTCCTGAGACACTGGCTGATTATATGTTTAAAGTGGCATCTGCTATCTATTTTAAACTGTTACAACTCTACTCAGTTGTTCTTCTGCTGTTCAGCATTGTACACCAAACTTGGTCCCGAATTCTCTGCGACAGAGTTCTAAGAATGGGCACAGTGGCTGCTGTGGACTGAACACTATCCCTTCTTACTCAAACCACATAGGTTGAACAAATAGATCTCATTCCTACAGACTCACTCTAACAGCTTTGATTCCTGCTCTGCTGTTTTCTTGGATATCTGTTTTACTATTTTGTATCTACATCTTTCTCAATTATAACTTTGTGGGGGTATGAGATGCAAACTGCCCCACTTTACAAATGAAGAAATTGAGGTGCAAAGCACTTAACTGATTAGAGCAAAACCAGAGCTACTTAGGTGGAAAACTAAGTCATGAGAACCTTGTGTTTTCTCTGCCTGAAACAAGCAATTGAATATCCACTGGGTTTGGCTTTAGGGTATGTACAGCAATTTCTACATGGGGTCAGTAGCCATAGATTTGGTAAAGGTGGGGTAAATGAGGTGCTAACGACTTCTGTTGGTATTAGATACCACAGAACACTAACATTATTGCCTCCTACTTCTAGAGGTAGATGGGCTCAGCTGGGTAAGATCCTCACTTGTGAATCTTTATAACACTGCTATCACATGGTACTGTCATGGGCTGGAGATATTTGAAGACGTTTTGATCGGTATGTCTGTCTGTCATCAGGGCTGGGAAGGCTGCAAATGTTGGAGTAAGGAGTCATCTCTCTCTCTCTTCAAGTACTCTTTCAACCTGGTTAGCTTCCCCTTATTTGTGGCCTGCCAGTCTTGGGGTAATCAAATGTCTTCCGTGATAACCACACTCTCCCATGCATGCTAAATCTTCAGAGCATCCATCCCAGAGCTGTGTGTCTTCTTGTGATCTATGCTTAGAAGGCTCAGAACATCATTTCAACCAAACTGTTAAGCAAGTTACAAAGTTTCCTTGCTAGCGCAGGTGACAGTGCCATCAGCATTCACCCCACACAGCCCCAGCCCTCTTTTCTCTCCTCTCACCCCAAGCAACATTTTCTTCTCCATCTTTCAAGGCCTCACTAAAATCTCTTTGAAGTCTCTCTAGATTTTGCTAAAAGACTCCCTGTGGATATTCTCTCACTCATTACTCTGTCTGAAAACAAATACCACATGCTTTTTTATGTTTTAGCCGTACCTTACTTATGTTCCAGTTATCAATTTCTCCTCTGAAAACTCTTCAAATGGAGTAGCTTAATGTAGCTGAGTTGGCTGTCACACACCTATAATCCCAGACTAGAGGACACTGAGGTAGAGGGGTTATGGGTTCAATGCTAGCCTGGATTATGTAGTAAGACCTTGTCTTAGAACCAAATGAGTCAAATAAGAAGGCTTACAGCAGCAATGTATATTTCTCTGAATATGGCTTGTGGGTTCATATAGGCAGTGTCACATGAGGGCTATTTCCTTTGCTTTCCAATGGCACTGAAACCAGCCAAAGCTGGACATTTCCCCCACTTCCTTGTAGCACAGAGGACTGGGATAGTTAGAGATCGCATAGGCACCGATCTGTCTACATGTACCTTTTCTACATGGCGTCATTTGCTTTCCTCGGACCCAGGATGGTTGGACTTGTCATGTGATGCTTCCCTCCTCCTGAAAGATAATTCCAAGAGGAAATACAAGCCACTAACCCAGATCTTGGTTCACAGTTTCTTTGTCTGTATCTTCATAATATCCCTAAGCCAAAACAACAACACAGAGGAAACCAAATAGTTCATTAAGTAGTTAGTGGAACATTCTTACATTTTTCTAATAACAGAATAGCTGTGGGTTTTTTTTAAAAAAAAAAAGTCAAAATTTATTTTTATGTTATTCTTAAGTAAATGTACTCACTGATGGTGTATATCCATCCAGGCACTACATAAGAAGCTTCGCATCAATCTAAATACCTTTGTGTATTTTCTATGTTATACATGTTTCATATCACAAAGGCCACCAAAAACCAGGCCGTGCAAAGTTATGAAATCAAGAAGACTGTACCAAGAGACTAAAACTGTGCATTAACTTGAAGTAGGAGTTTTATAGTGTCTGTCTAGAGAGCATGTGCATTCCTCCAAGTTATCAAATAACTTACGCTCCTGTGAGATTTCCAGAACAGCCATAGCACAGCATTCAATAACCACTCCACTATACCAACCAAATCCTGACAGTGGATATGTAAAGTGGGAAATAGTTCCCACTGGGTCCCATCTTCAACTTTATATTGTTACCTAACCATCAATGGTCACACAAACATATAAAAGATTATACTTGACTTTTACCAAAATCAGAAGATGTGGAAGTAAAATGAGATTTGATCTGATTCTCTCCCCTGGAATAATTTCATAGACTATTAAGGAAGTCACCACTTATTTGCATTTGCTTAGTGATAATGTTCAGTTTTCATTTCTTTAAATTGTGTATTTTGGGTTCCCAATGAATATATACTCAATAGTAGATATCAAAAACTGTATCTAGGAAACAGACATTAGTCTTAGAAAACAAGAATTTTTCATGAGAAAGTCTGTGTTAGGCTGACAGATTTTCAGTAACAAATGCTGTAGATGGAGCAGCTTCAAAGCAAGAATTTATTTCCCCAAAGCTCTGGAATTTGGATGTCTACAATGCAAGCATCAGCAGGGTTGCTTGCTTCCAAACCCTGTCTCTGGTTTGCAGGTGGCTGCCTTCTTGCTTCTTACACAGGTCTTTCTCTGTGTGCAGTAATAAGCCTGTTATGTTTATTCATTTTACAAGGGCACTATGTTTAACCTTAATTCCTTTTCTAAACTCCTCATCCCCAAATACAGTCACATTGGATTTAGAACCTTGGTCTTCAGTTATTAATTGTTGGTCTTTAAAAATAAATTAAGGAAAAAAATAAAAATAAAAAATAAATTAAGTGGCTTACCTTATACCATTTTCTTAAGAGATCTTTTATTTAAAGCATAAGTGTTTAATTTGTCTGAATTAGATCATGGGAATCCTTATCCTCCAGAAATGAAATGCAAAAATACCATGTAGATATATATTTGGGAGTGGGGCATCTGTATGCCCTTATGTAGACCCCACATTCTTCCCTAGAAGAATTTTGGAAGGTGTCATACTGAGAAGCAATTATTAAGTCCTGCTGAATGGACATTAGACATGGGTGCTTCTGCAACCCTCTCTATGGAACCAGGGTTAAAGGTCATTAGTGTAAATGCTTCCTATTTAAATTGTGGTCAAAAGACCAGCAGCATTTTCCCACCTGCAAACTCATTAGAAATGCTGTATCTCAACCTACTGTTGGTTGTAGAGGAGCTACAACAGGTCAGGTCACATGATGTGACCAGTAAACTCTAAGATGCTCTTTGTATTAGTCAGGGCTCTCTAAAGATACAGGACTTATGGAACATCTCTATATATATTAAGGGAATTTGATGCAATGACTTACTCTGTAGTCCAACTAACCCAAGAATGAGCAGCTATAAATAAGAAGTCCAAAAATCTAGTAGTTTCTCAGCCCCGTAAGGCTAGTTTTTTGACCTGCTCTTCCGTATTATAAGCTGGAAATCTGAAGAGGTAGGTTTCAACAAATGTGCTGGCAAATACACACAGGTATTTGTGAAGAGTCAAGCATGTGAAGAGTCAGTCTACCTTCTTCCAATGTCCTTATGTAGGTCTCTAGCAGAAGGTATGGCCCAGATCTACCAGGACTACACCTAGAACTTGCTTTGTCCCAGGCTGCCCATGAACTCAGAGATTTTCTTGCCTCAGTCTCCTGAGATTAAAGGTGTATACTACCTTGCCTAGGCCTAAGCTTTTCATGACCACTATGCCTCAATGGTGTAAATGAAATTCCTCAAATCATAGAAGAGAACTGTGATGACAACATTTCTAAAGCCACTTAGAAATATTTCTAATATGTAATTCAGGGGTAGTTTACATAGATGTCTTGTTCTCTGGTCTGTGGTGAAATTATGCTATTTTAATGATATCTGTGCCTAAAGATAAGAGCCTACCACAGTCATCTAATCCAAAAGGAGACAAGCAATGAGATCAGCCCACAGATGACCTGTCACTCACTCATCTCCAACCAATATGAATAATATTTCAACAATTAACCTCAGTTGGGCTACACACAGTCACCTTAAAAAAGATATGAACTGCTCTTAGCAAAATATATCCTTATTGAGCTGTGGTAACAGTGACAAAAACAAAACAGGGAGTTGTAAAGAGATGGGAGAAATGTGAAGGGCATGATGGGAGAAATGTGAAGGGCATGATGGGAGAAATGTGAAGCTGGAAAGTATTCTACCTTACTCCACATTAGATCCACATTCCTAATCCCCAAAGCTTTTGGATCATAACTTTTGGCCTCTTTCAAAGATAGCCCCTACCGTTTCTCTGGCTATTTTTAGCAAAAGGGGATGAATTGTTCAGAAATAAGACCAAGAAGTGGAAGTAACTCCTGAAAAGAAGAACCAAGCCCTGGAGTCGTCATTCTGGGTGAGTTACTAGATGAATTTCATTGAAAAATTATAGTGATGATTCACTTAGAAGCGTTTTTTTCTATCTTTTAAGAAATTACATTCAAGCCTGACATGGTGGTGCATGCCCTTAAAATTCCTAGCACTCAGGAAGCAAAGGCAGGTAAATCTCTGAGTTCAAGGACATCATGGTCTACAGAGTGAGTTCCATAGCAGCCAGGACCATATAGAGAAACCATGCTTCAATCAATCAATTAATCAATCAATCATCAATATATTTTAGAGCTCAATTCTGAAACTGAATTTGAAATTGAATACCATGTCTTCCCATTAGAATGTACATTTTACATTACTCTAACCCTTTTTCTAAAGTATGGTAGTTTGAATAGAATTTCCCATAATTAGAAAGGCTAAAGAATATCCTTTGAAAGGTCTTTTGCTAGCCACTTATCCCAAAGTTCCCCCCACTGCTGCCTTTACACGGTCACCATCTTGTAGCCACCCTGTATTTTATTTATTAGTTCCATCATAAGTGTTGTGATAAAATACCCTGACAAAGGTAACAGGGACAAACAAGGATTGGCTTGTCGTTGCAGTATGATACCATCTACTGTAGCTGAGATGCCATGGCAGCAGCCAGCAAAGGTACTGTTATGCCCAAGTTGCAGGGACCTAAAACACCATCAAGGAGCCAATTCCAATGCAAACACACAAGGATCTTTTATTACAAGCTCCCAAGCAAGGTCTCTTACCATCTCCATTGCAGCAGGTCAGAGAGAGACCTCCATGTCTAGGGGTTTAAGGGTTTTGTTGTGGTTACAGCAAACATGGTCAGCAAGTTAATTTCCACATGGGTCAGCAAGTTAATATTTTAAAAGCTGCATTTCTGGAATAATCTGTGGGATCCAAATACAAGAGCAGAACCACCTGACAAACAGGATGGTCAGGTTATCTATTGTCTGCAGGATGTCTTAGGTTATTTCCATGTACCTTGACCTTGCTGTCGTAGCCTGACTATTGCTAAAGGGAGGTTGGGTGGAAGGGTATCATAAGATGTTTGCTCAGATGTAATTTTCTTCCTGGGATTGAAATTAGACCCTGGTCTTGCACAAAATGGAGTTTCTTCAAAAACGGAGTTGGTTGGGATTTACGGTACTATGGAGGCAGGTGCAGGAGGCTGGTCACATTGGATCCACACTCAAGAAACAGAACAGGATGTGGTGATGTGCGTTAAAGCCTCAGTGTCTACCCCAGTGATTCACTTCCTCAAGCAAGGCTCCAACAACTTCCAAAAACTTCCACCAGTGGAGGACCGAGTTAGTAGAGGACTAACTCATGTTAGTAATATATAATTACTAATAATTATATAATTAACTAATTCATGTTAAAACTGGACATCTTAGCTCTGATTTTAAAACCAGTAAAACCAACTTCAAAATCATGTGTGCCTTTTATAAGATTAACTAAAATACCAGACATTAGCATGACTATTAATATTTTATCAAAAATAATATTAATTTATCTAATAATTATTTACCTAATTATAATGAGTCAATAATTATTTTAGTTTTCTGTTTCTGGCTGCATCTTTCTACATGTTTTTATTTTTCTCCTCTCAGTAATATATATTCAAGCCACATTTCTGTGAATGGAACATGTCCAATCTGATATTTTAGTATTCTACTTGAAATGTTTAGTCCATTTCTCTTGAATGTAATTACTGAAAGGTATGAATTTCTATCTCCTACAAGATTATTGCTCATTTATATTTGATTGACCTATTTCATGTTATTTTTCTCTCATTTCTTGCCCTTTTCTTTGTGATTAATCAGATTTTATTATTTTACTTTTCCCCTCTGTCACCTTCTAAGTCAGACTTTTTTGGAAGTAATTTCAGACATTTTTATCTAATAATATTCTAATATAGATTATTAGCTTTACTACTGACTTTCAATGCTAAAGCCCTAGAATATTTTACATTGCTTATCTCCCTTTCAAAACTTTGTGCTTTTAATTAACATACACTTTGATTCCACATCATTTTGACATCCCACAAAATTTTAAAAGACCTATTCCCCCAATCCCCCCTGAGTAATACACATTCTTATATGCTCTCATATTAATGTTTACTTTGTGTCCTCTCCCCCCTCTTTTCCCCTCTCCACCCTTTTCTGTTTGTTTGTTTTATTAAATTGCTGGAAAGTGAAGCCAGGAATAATTTGAGCATGCATCAGACAAGTTTTCAAGCACGGATATGTATCCCAGCCCATAACACTTTATTGTTTATTCTTCATTTGTTTCTCTATTTACTTGCTTTTATTTGAAGTTATTTCTTCTCTTCTACATGGAAAAAATGCTTTTAATAATTCTTTTAAAGGCACAACTGCCTAGATGTGAGCTGAACAAGGACAATGGATAGGCTGATGCGGATGGGAAGAAAGCAACTCAGGAGACCACCACCACCATACACAAGGAACTGGAGGCAACAAGGGATTTTGTGAGTGGGAGAAATAGTGTTCCTCAGGAAAAGTACACCAGTTGGTTATCCAATAGCAAATGGTCAGCCCTCAAAACATCTGTAAAAGTAATATTATATAGACCGATCAGATTGTACTTCTACATATGAGTGTGTGTGTGTGTGTGTGTGTGTGTGTGTGTGTTTGTGGGTGTGCAACGACAACAAATAATAAAAATGAGGATATGACTTCGAAAGAGAAAAAAATGACATATGAGAGGGTTTGGTGGGAGGAAAGGGAAGGGAGAAATGATGTAATTACATTGTAATATCAAAAAATAAAAAGAAATATTTTCTATTAGCTATCTTGTATATCTACTTTATTGTTTATTCTTTCAGCCTAGTAAAAGCATTGTTCTATTGCCCTCTGCCTCCTCCCATTGTTTCTGTTGAGATGTCAGCTGTTGTGTCTCTCACTGCTCCCCTACAGGTTATGCGTACTTTTCTTTCGGTTTCTTTTTATTTTTAAAGATGTATTTATTATTATATGTGAGTACACTGTAGCTGTCTTCAGACATGCCAGAAGAGGGTGTAGGATCTCATTACGGATGGTTGTGAGCCACCATGTGGTTGCTGGGATTTGATCTCAGGTCCTTCAGAAGAGCAGTCAGTGCTCTTATCCACTGAGCCATCGCTCCAGCCCCTTTCTTTCAGTTTCTATCTTCCACTCTGCCTATGATTTTTTGCAGTTTTGCTATGATGAACTTCAGTTTTGTTATATTTCTCTCTTGGGGCTTGTGGAGACTATTGACTTGTAATTTACTCTCTAGTCATTTTAGAGTAATGACTTTGTAGTCAATTACTTTGGTTGTTTGGTTGTTCCTAGGCAACTCATACGCTAGTTTACTTCTGGGTTTGTCATTATGTTATTTTAGGTTTTGTTTCTATCCTATCCAATGTATTCCATAACACACACACACACACACACACACACACACACACACACACACATTGTAATATCAAAAAATAAAAAGAAATATTTTCTATTAGCTATCTTGTATATCTACTTTATTGTTTATTCTTTCAGCCTAGTAAAAGCATTGTTCTATTGCCCTCTGCCTCCTCCCATTGTTTCTGTTGAGATGTCAGCTGTTGTGTCTCTCACTGCTCCCCTACAGGTTATGCGTACTTTTCTTTCGGTTTCTTTTTATTTTTAAAGATGTATTTATTATTATGTCAGTTTTTAAAACTGTGTCTTAGCTTGGATATTTTCTACTGATCTGTATTCTCTTCTATTATGTCAAATCTATAAACTTTTTCATTTCGGGTATTATACTTTTCAGTCCTAGAATTTGCATTCCAGATAGGCAGGTGGAACGCACTATACATAAGCAAAAGGAATGTGAGTTTTAAGTCCAACTTGGCTACAAAGCAATTTCCAGGGCATATAACTGATAAAAACTTATATTATCATTAAAATATCAAAACAAGCATTTATATTGATTTAATATTATTGTTAATGAAGGAAATAATTTGTTCAGATTAGGTATATGTTGTGTGTATACATGTGTATATGTGTGCATATGTGAATGTATGTGTGGTTATTAGAAGTTTTGTCTCATATATAGATTTAACAATCACTACTTCCCTTATTGTTGTTTTATTTAATTCCAAATTCTCTGTTAGAATTATATTTTTTCTCTCTTTCCTGTGTTTTCCTGAATGCTTAATTTCACATTATTTTGTAGTGCTAGAGGTCAAACTTGGGACTTTACACTTGCTAGGCACCTATGCCAATGGGATATATCTAAGAACACACCTCTCTAGGTCAAGCATATTCAAACCACCTTACAATGTACAAATCCCTGAGAGAAGGCTAGGCCGACTCCATGACAGGCTTTAAACTGGCTGTTTAAGAGACTAGGCCTAAGAATTGGGCAAGTCCAGGCCATCCCAGGCAAGTCAATTATTAATTGAAAAAAAAAATGCTCTAGCTTCCACACCTGGTAATGGCTCAAAAATGCCTAGAGATAGAGCAAGATAAGGCGATGTATCTCTGAATTCCTCACCAGCAGTTTCCAGCCTCCACACCCAGGTATTAGTTCTGGAATTCCCAGAGGTAAAGTAAGATAAAGCCCATATATCCAGAACTCCAGGGTGCTTTAAATAAAGCCTGGTAGCTCACTTGGTTGTCTGTCCTGGTAATGGGAGACCCCAGCATGCTGGACTTCTGCAGAATAAAACATTCTTTGCATTTATATACTATTTGAGTCCGGGGGTATCATTCTTCTGCAAATCATGGACCCTTACAACTATTAGGTCTTCTCCATCACATAAGTAGTAAATAATAAACAACAAACAAAAATAACTGAGGGATTAGCTGATCTCTCCATTTTCTTGGTCCAGTCCAATTTGCAATCTCTGGCAATGTGTTTTTACTGATTTCCTGAGAGTAAATAAATAAGTCATAGAAGTGTGTTCTTTTCAAGAGAATCTTCCCTTTTCTATGTGAGGTAGTGAGCTGAGAGAATACCAGAATACCTCTGAAAAAAGATTACAAATCTCAGACTACTTATGGTTATTTTTTAGTTAACCCAACTGAGAGAATGAGGATTTATTTCTTTTTTTTTTTACCAGATGCCATTCACACCAGTAAGTTTTAAACTCCAAGTCTAGTCTTCTTGTTATCAAACCATCTAAATTTATTTGTTTGTCAAAGACTTTCTGCTAAATTCCTCAACTTCCTGTCTTGGCAAGCTCATATTGAAAAATATATTGAACAAGAAATGGACACATTTTAGGATACATTCTCTAATCCTTTCTCTCTCCAGAAAGACATCGTAGGAGAGATCCTAGAGTTTCCAATATCTAATTTTGTACATTTAGCACCAGAAGATGGCTAATATGTCTCTGCTTTATTTTGTACATACTAGCAATATCCTTCTGTGGGGGAGGTCCTTCATCTGAATCCTCAGCCCTTTGCTTTAAGCCCCAGAATTAGCAACTATCCAGAAGCAAAAAACAGAGCAGTGGATGCCAGGTTTTATCCCTGGGGGTTCCCCTTTTAAGGTATTTTAGAGCTTCAGTCCTCAATACTTTGAGTGTCTCTGATTTTTTTTTCAAATAGATATTTTTACTTGATACTTTTAGTTGCCTTGAGAAAAGCATGGGTGGGTTTTAACTTGTGATAGTCATAATCTGAATAGAAACACCTCCCCCCAACCTGGATATTCCATTTTTAAACATATTTTAGTAAGAAAAGCAGACAATGGTCTACCAACAAATATCAAATTAGACAACCCTAGAAAATGATGCAGGCTCATGTTACCAGGAAACCAGGCATCCATTCTGTTAAGTCTTGGTTTTATTGATGGAAGAATTTCAAAGGGGGACCAGAAGAAAGCTCAAAGACCATTTTACTAGAGTTTGAGAGAAAAATAACAACAATAATAAAGTCATAAAATTGTCAACTAGTCAACCACTAAAAGTACAGAAACAGAAAGAGAACAAATCAGGACTTTTGACTTAGGGTCATCAACATAGGTCTTTTAAAAGATGAAGCTACTCAAAGACCCAGTGTAGCAGTATAAGACAAAACCAGAACAGGGAAGTGGGAAGGGATGGGTGGGAGAACAGAGGGAGGGAAGGGGGCTTATGTGACTTTCAGGGAGTGGGGAACCAAAAAAGGGGAAATCATTTGAAATGTAAATAAAAAATATATCGAATAAAATTTAAAAAAATAAAAAAATAAAAAAAATTTTTAAAAAAGATGGAGCTAAGAGTCTTCATAGAAAATAGTAAGAAAATCCAGAGTATCAGGAAGAGTATGCTTAGGATTTTGGACAATATTCAGAGACAGGAAGCGAAAAGAAAGAGTTATAATTACTTGTGTTTGTCTTTTGAGACAAGGTCTCTCTATACAGCACTGACTGTCCTGTAACTAACTCATATGTAGACCAGGATGGGCTTGAATTCCCAGAGATCCACCTGCTTCTGGCGCTTGAGTGCTGATATTAAAGGTGTATGTCACTGGAACTAGTTCCAAAACTTATCATTTTTAAGCCAGAACTCAGAAAAGCAAGCAGGCTTAACAGTAAGGGTCTGCTAAGAAATGTATCAAAGGAAGGGCTTCTGGAAATTATATAGGCATCATCTCACTAAGGGGATAATTGTTCCTTCTGTCTCTTCTGTATATCTTTAAGACAGTAGTTCTCAGCCCTCCTAATGCTACAACCCCTTAATGTAGTTCCTCATGCCATGGTGACCCCCAACCATAAAATTATTTCTTTGCTATTTCATAACTCTAATTTTGCTACAGTTATGAATTGTAATGAAAATATCTACTATGTGACACACACCTTCAACAGGATTGTGGCCCACAGAGTGAGAATCACTGCTTTAGCAGACTCTGCTTTCCTGAGTCCTCCCATCTAGATGATTCAGGCCTAGCAAGATTAACTCTTAAGGGAAAAGACAATAGTATGCAATGCTTCAGAAGCTCAGAATGTTATGTCTCCGCCCAGTAGCAGAGATAGAACTCAGATTCTATTTTGATCAGGTGCTTTCCTTAACAAAACTCTGTTCCCGACTTTTTGTTTGTTTGGTTTTTGTTTTTTGTTTTTTTTGTTTTTTTGTTTTTGTTTTTGTTTTTTTTTTTTTGGATTTCGAGACAGGGTTTCTCTGTGTAGCCCTGGCTGTTCTGGAACTAACTCATTCTATAGACCAGGCTGGCCACTAACTCACTCTATAGACCAGGCTGGCCTCCAACTCAGAAATCCACCTGCCTCTGCCTCCTAGGTGCTGGGATTAAAGGCATGTGCCACCACTGCCCAGCTCCCACCACTTTTTCATATGGTATTTTCAATCTTTCAGGCAATTGTGATGTGTTCCTTCCCTTCCTAATCTTTCCAAGAAATGGGAAATGGAATCCCAAACCATTTATAAGAGAGAAGTCGTCCTCAATGTCCGCATCACCTGATAATGCCTGTCATGTGCTTAACACATGATGAAAATAAATAGGATCCTGTGAAAATGATAACATGGCCAACTGCCTTCCTTCTTACCTGAGGGAGAATATACTAAGTTCCTTTACTGAAGAAAAATTTTACAAAGAAAAGGGCTCTTGTTATCCCATTTTAAGTACTTGGGTGAGAGCATGGAAGGAAGCAGATTTACTACAACAGCCCCGAGGGGGACAGAGGACAGCCCAGTCACAAATCTCTATTTCAAGGATTTAAGAGTACAAAGGACTTTGGGGGCCATAGAAGAGTGACACTGAGATAAGGGACAGAAAATCCCAATGCTGGGTGGGGTCTTTCTGGAGCTCTGCCTCCCCTGCTAAATGGTCTGAACCTTGACCTCTTGGCAGCCTCTACATTTTCTTTTTAGACATTACCATTCTGCAAGCCAAATCATGTACGCAAAGGCAGGAGGAGGCAGATGTAAAGGATGCTGTGAGAAAGGCATGATTAAAAGATCTGGGATAAAGATGGAGAGGAAAGGCAAAGACTAATGTTCCCAGTTCATCAGCCCACATCCTGAGTCTCCTCCTGCCAAATAACCAACCTAATAAGCTTGTTCTTCTGGGTGATAGAAAGTATCTATGCTTGGGGCACAATTGTGCTCTATGCCCCACCATCTGACCAGCTGGGAACAACCTTCCTCAGGCATTATAATAGGGGAGTGGCATTTAATTTAGCCCTTGGCCTTTGGGGACCACATGTCTTCCACAGAGCTACCCCAAGCTGGAAAAGAGAAAATTACCCAAGAGCTTCTCTTTACATATATTTAGTGCCTGCTAAGAAAGAAGCCACTGGGGGGCACTTTGGTAAATGGGGCTTCCTAGGTCTGTCTTTAGCAATTGAAGGAACTATCCATTGTAAAGCCAGCTCTGCTGCCATAACTCACAGGTCTCCCTAATTCAGATGGGTTGGGGATGCTGAAGTCTGGAAATAAGCTTTCCCCACCACTGCACCTCACTCAGCTCTCGGCCTTACATCATTTCCAAGGCATTAAGCACCCTGCAACTGGAGAATCATGCCACTGGCTACATCTGTAACACCTGACATCATTTAGAAGACACTGCAAGGGCAAAAGAGCTTCCTTTGACCAGAGACATAAATAATGCTGAAGAAAAAAATTAAGTTAAAAGGCTTTTCTTCCCCTAAATGGATTTGCAGGCTGTGGCTTACCAACCAGGCTATGCAACACTATGAGGAAGTGTTTCAGAAAGCCAAGGAGTAACTTTGAGCAACTGGCACTGAGCTATGAGATTCTGCTACCAAGAATAGAAGACATGATAAACTTTAGACTACATGGTCACTTTTGACCTACCGAGAAAGTGTAGCACTAGTGAGCCTCTAGGTGCTCACAGTGTATGCAAGAGGGATCTGCTGCTGGGATCTGTCCAAGAAGGAAAGCCCCGCTATCCACTAGGATCTTGGGAAGCTGCACAGGACTAACTTCTGCCAAGAGGACTCCCAACAAGCTTCTATCACCACTACTTGGCAGGATTGAAAAGACTATGCAAACAGTCTGCTTTGTCTTCCCAAACTCAGCATCCACACTGGGACATGGCATGGGAAACCAAGTGTCATAGCTTCCTCTAATGCACCAGAACTGTTTCCAGGGCCTTGGCAGTAAACGGGATTCCTGTCTTACCTTATTTCTGGCCTTAATCAGAGAGGCACTGACAATGTGCACTCTATGAAAATGCCCCAAGGGTCTTCAGGTCTACCACCTGAAGCCACTTGGACCAGGCATTCTAAATGGACTGTGTGCCAATCTAGGACTTCATGTAAGCAGCAGATTCCAGCTTCTTAACACATAACCTAAACCAGCCTCTGATGCAGTCAGTAAGCAGAAAAAGCTGTACCACAGAGCATTAAGGAAGAATGACAGTATATCTCAATATCTTCTATTCTAAAGTATCTTAGCATAAGTGGTGTAATTGGAGCTAGAATTCTGAAAAGCTGGTTCTGGTGGGGCCTTGTGCCTTACAGATCCTCTAGGAGTCATTTGTTTGATACTCAAGAAGGTTATTTCCTTAGAGCCTGGCTAATCAACGGAAGGGGCATATACTATGTAAACGTTGAGATAGTATGAATTTGTTCACTGTCTAGCCAGAGCCAGCACACAGTAGATGCTGCTATAACCCAGAAACTTGCTCAGTCCTGTGCAGAGTGAAGAGTACATCACCGTATCAGCCACTGAGGGAAGATAAGCACACAGCCGACTAGACAAAGCAATGTTTATACCTTCATAGATACAAAAGCAAGGTGCTCAACACAGAACACATGGGAAACAAAGAGTAGTGCTGCCTGTGGCCATCTAGGAATTAAACGCTTGATACACATAGACATTGCGGGTGAAACAATAGTGATACAGTCTTTATCCTAGAAATCCAGAGTCTCTGATGCACATGCATTGCTTAGTGAGATCACCTCATCTTATAGTAAACAGCAAGATGGGAGCTAAGAGACCATGGAGAGGGCACATGGCCCCGGGTGGGAGGGGCTGGGGGGAGCTTTCCAGGGGATTTAGGGCACTAAAGCTGAATGAGAGTAAAAGGAATGTATGCAGGAAGAGGAAAGGGAGAGAGAGAGGAAGGGAGAGAGGAAGGAAGGAAGGAAGGAAGGAAGGAAGGAAGGAAGGAAGGAAGGAAGGAAGGAAGGAAGGAAGGAAGGAAGGAAGCAGGAGTCCAAAGATGCTCTAGGAACGACTTAAGAAAGAGTGCAAATGTTTGGTCTGAACATTCAGATAGACTTTAATCATTCTTGGCAATGAGGCCAAACGTGAGAATAGGAAGAATCCACTGAAAATTTTCAAACAGGCAACAATATGGCTTTCTTTTCTTTTCTTTTCTTTTCTTTTCTTTTCTTTTCTTTTCTTTTCTTTTCTTTTCTTTTCTTTCCTTTTCTTTTCTTTCCTTTTCTTTCCTTTTCTTTCCTTTCTTTCTCTTTCTTTCTTTCTTTCTTTCTTTCCTTTTCTTCTTTCTTTCTTTCTGTTTTCCTTCCTTCCTTTATTTATTTACAGATCTTCTAAACACATGCTAGGAAAGTGCAAACTGTGCCAAAGAGGAGACAGAGCTTCCCATTAGCATATTGTTAGAATAATTCAGGTGAAAGTTAATAATGCCTAGAACTTCATACCTATCTCTATAAATTTTGACATTTCAAATTCAACTGTTTAAAAAATAATATAAAATGATAGTTACCTGAAAGAGTGCAGAAAGAGTGCTATATACCCAATAGGGGATATATAGCAGAAACCCAGCCAAATCTGGTCACTGATTAAATAGGAAGTGGACACCTAAGACACCCAAGCTGGAACCAAGAAAGTTTGTAGAACAGGAAAGGGCCAGTAGGGGTCTGTGGTGGGAAGACGGCACTGGGATTGAATCTACTGGTTAAAAAGGAAAGTTTTTTGGATGCAGGAGAAAGCACATGAATAGCTGAGATGGTATTTCAACTGTGTCTCACCTGAAACCAGCTAAAGTCACTAACACTGGCTTTCATCGAGCACTTGAAAAACACAGACAAAAGAACAAGAGAAAGTGAATGACCAATTAAGCTCACTGCTGATAAAAAAAAAATCCCTCATCCCGGGAAACATATAAAAGCCAATTCTCCACAGTCAGGTAGAGATATAATAGAGGAAGGTACAGGATTGGAGCATGGGCAAAAGTTGCTAGAAAAGGCCCAGTCACACAGCAGACATCCCACTATCATTGATGTCCTGGGTACTCTTGCAGTTCCAGGCCCAGTCATCCTCAATAAGAAATAAAGAAAAGAGTGAAGGAGAGAAGCTGGCAAATCCAATAAAGATGGATGGAGGGGATTGAGACAAAGACACCTTCAGGCACTGCGTCAGCTCCAACTCACCAACTCAAAAACAAACTCATTAATTATCCACCAGCCAAGGCCGAAGTAGGACCGGTATAAACACACCACACACCAGCTCTCTGTGAGACAAACAGCCCTGAGGTACACACACACACCAGGGGCTCTCACTACTGAGTGCATAGCCAACTCTGCTGTGGCTAGGAACATTCTTTCCCTGAAGGATATAAACTCCAGTTAGCAAAACTTCACCCAGGACTCATTATGTCTCTGTTTTTGTAAGAAGGCCACAGTAAGGTGATTGCAAGCTTTCTCCTCAAGCATGTCGTTCACTCTCTGTGTCCTTTCCAACCTAGTTCTCAGCAGCGTGAAGACATTAATTTCCATCATCTCTAACCACACACATTATTCCATTCATAATTGGCAGTATGTTTAGTCTATGAGGTCATAAAGGCCACTCTGAGGGAGTACACGCACTACTTCACCCCAGATCTATCAATCTTCCTCTTCGTTGCTCAGAGTGCATAGGCTCTCTTCATCTGCTGCCCTCTGCCCCCTGTGCCCCACCTCCTCCTCCCCAAGACAGAGGGTGTTCGCTGTGACCCAAGTCCTACTGCCCCCTCTAGCTTCTCTCCACCCTTGTTGATCCAGTTTTGGGCTTCAGCCATTGCCATATCTAGTCTCAGAATCCCCAAGAGTTCCTCAAGGCCAGCCTGTACCTTCCTAAGCCATTCTTTACACCATAGTCAGACATGTCACTCAAAACCAAAAAGCTACACTGTCACTTCATTTTTGCAAAGCTTCTTATTGAGTTATGGCTCTGGTGAAATTTAAGAAAAAAAAATCTTTGACAGGATCTACAAGGTCCTTCTTAATCTCCCCGATTCCCACGTATAATCAACCCCATTCTACCCCACCATCATTGAGTTCCATGTACTACACAAGTCTAGTTTTATTTGCTTTCTTGAGAGAATATTCTCTCTCTCTTCCCTTCAGGACTCTGAGATCCCCTCCTCCTTACCTAAGAATGTTCTTTTGTTCACTTCAGGAAAATTCTCTGTTATTCATTCACCCTGAGTACACATTTCACTTCTTCCAAAATGCTTTTCTCTGAGTGACCTTTCTAAATGTCTTCACTGGGTGCATCTTCCATTAAGTACAATGGGATCTTCTTCATAACAAATTATAATGGCCTATTTCTCTCATCCATCCTATGTTGGATAAATTTTTTGAGAGTGGAGATGTCGTGTACTTTGACCACCGCTGTATTGCCAGTTTCTATCAAGTGCATGGAACATACTCAGTCTTCAATAAATACCTCCCCTAGTAAATGATCTGAAGTAGGCAAACAAGAAAATGGTTAGTTAAGGTTATTTGGTTACAAATTAGAAAATCCACTTCTAGATTATTTAAGCAAAAAAAAAAAAATGAATCCTGTGGCAGAATACTGAGTATTCAGACAAGAAATGTACAAAATCCAAGACAGCTCATGTAACCGGAAGAAAGACCAAGTATGGCTATGTAGCAGTAACTATAGTCAGATGAATAAAGACAACCATTTGACATATGACTCTATTCAATTGCCCTAAGTTTACTCATGTTCTTCAGTTAAGAACATGGCAGAGACTACATAAACAAACTCAAAGAACAAAACCACATGGTCATTTCATTGGATGCTGAAAAAGCATTTGACAAAATTCAGCATCCTTTCATGCTTAAAGTCTTGGAGAGAACAGGAATTCAAGGCCCATACCTAAACATAGTAAAAGCAATATACAGCAAACCGGTAGCCAGCATCAAACTAAACGGAGAGAAACTTGAAGCAATCCCACTGAAATCAGGGACCAGACAAGGCTGCCCCCTTTCTCCTTATCTTTTCAATATTGTACTTGAGGTACTAGCTCGGGCAATTCGACAGCATAAGGAGGTCAAAGGGATACAAATTGGAAAGGAGGAAGTCAAACTATCATTATTTGCAGACGACATGATCGTCTACCTAAGTGACCCAAAGAACTCCACTAGAGAGCTCCTACAGCTGATAAACAACTTCAGCAAAGTGGCAGGTTACAAAATCAACTCAAGCAAATCAGTGGCCTTCCTATACTCAAAGGATAAACAGGCTGAGAAAGAAATTAGGGAAATGACCCCCTTCACAATAGCCACAAACAGTATAAAGTATCTTGGGGTGGCTCTTACCAAACATGCGAAAGATCTGTATGGCAAGAACTTCAAGACTCTGAAGAAGGAAATGGAAGAAGACCTCAAAAAATGGGAAAACCTCCCATGCTCATGGATCGGTAGAATCAATATAGTTAAAATGGCCATTTTGCCTAAAGCACTATACAGATTCAATGCAATACCCATCAAAATCCCAACTCAATTCTTCACAGAGTTAGAAAGAGCAATTATCAAATTCATCTGGAACAACAAAAAACCCAGGATAGCTAAAACTATTCTCAGCAACAAAAGAAAATCTGGGGGAATCAGTATCCCTGACCTCAAGCAATACTACAGAGCAATAGTGTTAAAAACTGCATGGTATTGGTACAGTGACAGGCAGGAGGATCAATGGAACAGGATTGAAGATCCAGAAATGAACCCACACACCTATGGCCACTTGATCCTCGACAAAGAGGCTGAAAACATCCAATGGAAAAAAGATAGCCTTTTCAACAAATGGTGCTGGTTCAACTGGAGGTCAGCATGCAGAAGAATGCAAATTGATCCATCCTTGTCTCCTTGTACTAAGCTCAAATCCAAATGGATCAAGGACCTCCACATAAAGCCAGACACTCTGAAGCTAATAGAAAAGAAACTGGGGAAGACCCTTGAGGACATCGGTACAGGGAGAAAGTTTCTGAACAGAACACCAATAGCGTATGCTCTAAGAGCAAGAATTGACAAATGGGACCTCATAAGGTTACAGAGTTTCTGTAAGGCAAAGGACACCATCAAGAGGACAGATCGGCAACCAACAAATTGGGAAAAGATCTTCACCAATCCTACATCAGATAGAGGGCTAATATCCAATATATATAAAGAACTCAAGAAGTTAGACTCCAGAAAACCGAACAACCCTATTAAAAAATGGGGTACAGAGTTAAACAAAGAATTCTCACCTGAAGAACTTCGGATGGCGGAGAAGCATCTTAAAAAATGCTCCACTTCATTAGTCATTAGGGAAATGCAAATCAAAACAACCCTAAGATTTCATCTTACACCAGTCAGAATGGCTAAGATTAAAAATTCAGGAGACAGCAGGTGTTGGAGAGGGTGCGGAGAAAGAGGAACACTCCTCCACTGCTGGTGGGGTTGCAAATTGGTACAACCACTCTGGAAAGCAGTCTGGCGGTTCCTCCGAAAACTGGGCACCTCACTTCCAGAAGATCCTGCTATACCACTCCTGGGCATATACCCAGAGGATTCCCCACCATGTAATAAGGATACATGCTCTACTATGTTCATAGCAGCCCTATTTATAATTGCCAGATGCTGGAAAGAACCCAGGTATCCCTCAACAGAAGAGTGGATACAAAAAATGTGGTATATCTACACAATGGAGTACTATTCAGCCATTAGAAACAATGAATTCATGAAATTCTTAGGCAAATGGATGGAGCTAGAGAACATCATACTAAGTGAGGTAACCCAGACTCAAAAGGTGAATCATGGTATGCACTCACTAATAAGTGGTTATTAACCTAGAAAACTGGAATACCCAAAACATAATCCACACATCAAATGAGATACAAGAAGAAAGCAGGAGTGGTCCCTGGTTCTGGAAAGACTCAGTGAAACAGTATTTGGCAAAACCAGAACGGGGAATTGGGAAGGGGTGGGAGGGAGGACAGGGGAAGAGAAGGGGGCTTACGGGACTTTCGGGGAGTGGGGGGGGGCTAGAAAAGGGGAAATCATTTGAAATGTAAATAAATTATATCAAATAAAAAAAAAATAAAACACAAAAAAAAAAAAAAAAAAAAAAAAAAAAAAAAAAAAAAGAACATGGCAGAGCTCCAGTAGATCATGTGATATAAAGAAGGCAATGTGCAATCTATAAGGAAAAGAGGGAAATGTTAGAGGCCACAGCCAACAGTGCCCATGGGCTTACAATTCTGAGTTCTTATTTTTAAAGATTATTTTAAAAGTATTAGATTTATTGATTCTTGGATAAAAGTTTTAGGTTTGACAGTTGAGGCAAGATAAAGAGGCTAATGCAATACATCTTCGGTCTAAAGGAATGGTAGTTCTCTGAAGACAGACCTGTCATTTCTGAAGACATCCAGTAAATAGAGAACAGCAGTGAGCAGAAATTCATAATTTCCAATCCAAGGAGTCAGAGCTTTGCCAGGGGCTGACCATAAACCCCCCGAGGGGAGAGATCTCCATGCCTCAGTTTCTCATCTCACAATTAGCCTAGTCATTCTCAGGGCAATGGTTTGGCTTTGATCAGATCCTTTATGCCAAGCACTTGAAACAATCCCTGGAACATCAGGAGAATTCAGTGAATGGCAGTGAAAACTTTTTAAGTGTGCTGTTCTTTTCCTTTTTAAGTGCTGGGACTGGACCTAGGTCCTCATGTCTGCTAATGTTATCCCACTGAACTATATTCCTAGCATCAATAATGGCCTAGTAGAAAATGTATTAGATCATAAATTGTCTTTTCACAGTGTATCTTTTTCTGTCATTTAAAGGAGTAAGGATCCTACCTGGCCCTTCCTGGTTTTTCTTAAGGGCAGGGATGAAAAGTCAATAGTGTCTTCCTTGATCCTTACCTTTGGAAAACCAGCTTCTGCATCCTTCCCATTGCATCACCTACCCTGTGAAGGGAAAGTAGGCCCTTCAGTAACATCTAGTAGAACTGCTAGCTCCTGCCTCTTCTTCTGTCTGATTTACTGTGGTCCCCAAATGTAGACTGGCCGCTCTTGTAGGCTGAAGCAGTATACAGAGGCCTTGTGAAAAATGAAAGGAATGTGAGATAAGAGGTCAAGCGCGGACCGTGTGTCTGGAGAGCTACGTTCTCAGCGACTTCCATTCTGTCTGAGCAACCTCATCCTTGGCTGACTTGACAGAAGAGCTACCCTTCATTCGAAACCCCAATTTTCTTGAAGCCAGGAGTTTCCCAGAGAAGCAGCTACAGCAATGTTTCCAACCCTAGTGCTCAGCACACACCAAGAGATACACTTTCATAAAGTCCCGTGTAGTTTTTAATCCCGTTGTTTGGTAATGCCATTATCATCACTCTGAAATTTCACCCTGTCACTCAAGACTCCCTATTAGTCCCTTGCCTTCAACAACGTCTCTGTCACCTCCCTTCAACAGTGACATTCTGAAAGAACTTAATATCTTTACTCTCTGAGAAAATAACACGACAATATCGGAGGTGACTTTAGCTATTTTTGCCAGGCTAGACGAGGATGGAGAGAGACTAACAGAAAGGTAGCTGCTGTCTACAGTGGTCAAACATAATAAACAGAAGTACGGGAGATGCATAGTGATTAGACAAAGTTTGTGGATAATAAGGACCAAAACAGAAAATTCAGTGCATCATACAAACCATCAAAAATGCACAAGAGCCAGCATCCACCCAAGCCTGAAGGAACAACTGGAGAAGCAGGTAACTCACCACAAAGGCCCCATGAACTTGGAAGACAGGCGAGGCAGACAGTTTAAGAAGGAAGAGTTTAGGATTCTTAAAGTACTCACTAAATCTAATGAGCTAAAGCCACATTACCTCATCCTGTTATAAGTGTGTCACAAGCTGTCCCATCTGTCACAAGAGACATTTTCCCTTTGGAAACTCCTGGTTAGTTTCCAGCTTTAATTTGAATCTCTTTCTGTGTCTTCCAAAGATCACTCATGGCCTCTGTAACTCTGGACCTATAGTAGTTTTTTGCTTATTTCTTTCTATCTCTGTCTCTTCCACTTTAAAGTGTTTACCCCATACGTACTCAATGCTACTAGACTGAATTATTGGTTGGAAATGTCAATCTTGCATAGCAAGATTCAGTCCCCAGCATTTAAACATACATACACACACACACATATACACACACACACACAGAGAGAGAGAGAGAGAGAGAGAGAGAGAGAGAGAGAGAGAGAGAGAGAGAGAAAGAGAGAGGTGGGGGGAGTTCTTTAGGTATTAGTTTAGGTTTTTGTCAGTTATCGTATTTCTGTTTCATATTATATCTGCCTCAGTAAATGTTTATTGAATGGAACAGTCAATAGATTGACAGTATACAATAAAATAGTCTTTAACCACAGCTACTTTAGCTATCTGAAAGAGGCTGAAAGAGAAGGTACCTCACATCTGCCTCTCCTGATAGAAACCACTACCCTTTACCCATTCTCCTCCTGTCTGTAGCCAACTACTTCCTAGATTCTCTAGCAAAACTAGTAAATCTTTGGTGTGAAGACCATCTGTAACATCAGTGCTCTGTGCCATTGGGAACTGAAGGGTCCAAAACTCCACCAAATGTAGCTACAAATGCTTTTCCTAGTATGAAAATATCCCCATTCAACAATGCAATTCTTTTTGTGGATTGAACCAAATCACAAAAGCAAGCCTCTTTCCAAGGGAAGGCTTCACAGTAAAAGAATCAATGGAGATATTTATTTTAAAAAATGTTCCATCTTGTTCTTACGCTAGACCTAATTAATCATAATCTAAAGCCCAGGACTCTCTTTGTTAACTTGGTTCTCAAGAGAGTCTGGTGAATACTAAGTTTGAGAATCATTATCTCAAGGAAATGAGACCACCATGGAAACAAGTAAGGAGGGGGTTGGGAGTTGAGCTCACTGCTAGAGCTCTTGTTTAGCATGTGTTTAGACCTGGGTTTGAGCCCCAGCACTGAAACAACAAAACCATGACAAATGAGAAAAAGAAGAAAAGGAAGGAAGGTGGAGCTGTTACAGGCATGTACTGCAAGGGCCTGAGTCCAGTTCCCCACGCCCACATTGGGTAGCTCACAGTTACCACCAGCTTCAGCTCTAATACCCTTTTCTGGACTCTGCAGATACCTGCACTCACATATGCAGTTTTGAAATAATAAAAATAAGACCTCTAATAAAGAAAAGGAAGGATGAAAGGGTGGACAATGGCAGGAGATGTGCTTCCTGCCAGCAAGAAAAACTGCAAAATATATTGAGATACTTTTTCAAAATCCCAGAACTTACAAAGTAAGAAAACAAACAAACACATAACAAAAAAGACAGTTGAAAAAAAAGCCCAATTTTGTACTGTAGCAACATAATAAACAATTTATTATTCAATAACTAACCCAAACTCCTTGAAACCAAACTTCCAAAACAAGTAGTTGCATCCCCACTAAGCATGTGTTCTAGCTCTACCCCTCCTGCTCTGTCACCTGGAACAATTCACTTCGATCCACAGGTCTCATTGCCCCAGAAGGGTTTTGTTAAGCTTTGATTCTGTGAAAGAGCCGTAACTGGGATACTGCACTATTTCCATAATTCCTGTTGTTTCTCCATTCTATACTGTTAGAAAATATGTATAGAAAACTCAATGCTTACATATCTCTAGCTTTACATAAATAGAAAATGTCATGTAATTACAACTGTTTTGTTTTTGTTTTTTAACAAAACCTGTGAATTAAAAACTTACAAAGTATTTAAAGATGTATTTGTTCATAGAAATTCTGTAAAAGAGGATCTGGCACTCCCACCCCATGTCTTCCTCACTCCCAATTTCACAAACCTGGACCATGAAGCCAAGACATGTTAGCAGTGATTCTAAGCTCAAAATTAGTGTGGTGATTTGAATAAAAAAAAATGCCCCCCATAGGCTCACAGAGAATGAAACTATTAGGAAGTGTTGCCTTGCTGGAGAAAGTGTGTCATTGTGGGTGGGCTTTGAAGTTTCAAATGCTCAAGCCAAGCTCAGTGTCACTCTCTCTTCTGGACAGATCCAGATGTAGATCTCTCACCGATCTCTCCAGCACCATATCTGCCTGCATGCTTCAATGCTTCCCACCATGATGATAATGTACTAAACCTCTGAACTATAAGCCAGCCCCAGTTAAATGTTTTTCTTTATAAGAGTTGCCCTGGTCGTGGTGTCTCTTCACAACAATGAAACCCTAACTACGACAACTAGCAAATGGCAAGTCTGAAATGTGCACCAAAACTATCTGAGTTTAAAGCCATACTCTTAATCACTCTCCATAAAAATGGATTTCATAATTAGAAAATCATCCTAATGTTAAGACCCAGAGTCTGTTCTTGGTGATTCTAGCTTTGGAATTTCCCATAAATCTGAGAGTAACTTCGTTTTTGAACCATTAACAGACTGTTCATTACCTCCATCAGGTCTTAACATTTATGTTTTGCATCACAAAAACAGAATCCAAACTACGCAGTTCTCAGTGATCCATTACCGTAGCATTACAAGCTTTTCTAGATATTGACTCCTCTCTGTTTCTGAAGGTCCATCAACTTTCCTCGGGGTTTTATCCATAGCCTCCCCCTCTGAAAGTTGCTTATTGTCCTGTTTTAAAAACCAATGATTATTTTCGTCTTTTATCTTTCATTACTTTTGTTCAGTTAGGCAATGCTACTGGCACCCCTCTTTTTGGAATTCTGCCCTCATCTGACTTCCATGTCTGGCCTGCTTTCTTCCAGTCTTGAATTGGTCAGGTGTTAGCACATCTTCAAATTCCTGTGTTCCAAGGCTTCTTTCCCTGGAATAGTTCAGCAACGAGCAGCCCTAGTCTTCACAGGGTCTCCCATCTGAGTTTCAGATGAAGGGAATGAACAACACCCTATTCATCTCCACTAGAATGAGCTTCAAGCACCTCAGAGGTGAGAAAGATCTAAGAAATACCTCCTTGTTCATCCCCAACATCTCATCTCATACAAGTTTACCATACCACTTACCCAAACCATTCTCTCTCCTTTCTCAGAATCAACATACAACGTCTGACCTTGTTGAGTGTGTTTCTTCAGTATGTCTACAACTGGCCCTCTCTTTCTCATTTGCCTGGCCACTATCTCTATGTACCTTCTAAAATGCTTGCTGCACTTCCATTAGGGTCGTTTTTTTTAAATGTAAATGGCCTATTGCCATCTTCCAATCTTCCCAGGGCACTCTGTTACTTTAGCATAATCATAATCACCCACTTTAACTGGGCATTCTAAGCTAGGAATATCACAACTCTACCTACCTGTGCCCAGCCTAAGCTTTTGCCATCCCTTGTTCCACAGACTCAGGCCGGCAAAGAAAACCACTCGTAGTGTATCAGTCTTATGAACATTCTCTCATCATAAGATATACTGACATGCCAACTTCCCTGCAATGCTAAGTTTTGCTCCTTGTTTCAACTCAGAACTCAACTTCCTCTTCTGGAAGTCTCTTCTAACTTTTCTCTTCATACCCCAAGAGCTTGTTACTTCACAGTACTTTATGGATTCTTTTTTGTGTCACAGCGGTATGCTACCCTTTGGCTCTTTCTAGAATATCGGGTCTTCAAGGGTGTTTTAGTTAGGGTTTTATTGCTATGAAGAAACACCATAACCAAGGCAAACCTTATTTAAAAAAAAGATAACATTTCATTGGGACTGGCTTATAGTTCCAGAGGTTTAATCCATTGTCATCACGGCAGTAAGCAAGGCAACTTGCAGGCAGCTATTCTGGAAAATGAGCAGAGAGCTCTACATCTATCTCAGCAGGCAGCAGGAACAAAATTGGCTTGAGCTACTAAGACTTCAAAGCCCACTCCCTGGTGAAAGACATTTCTTCTACAAAATCTAGACCTACTCCACTAAGGCACCTTCTAATAGTGCCACTCCCTATGCACCAACTACTCAAGCACATGAGTCTATGCAGACTGTTGCTATTAAAACCACCACAGAAGGAATAGTTTAAAAAATTAATTCTTTTCTATAGTCCCAGAAAGTTGTGTGGTACCTAGCCAATAGAACATATTCAATATGGAATCAATGGATGGATGGATGGATGGATGAATAGATGGATGGATGGAATGGATGGATGGATGGAGAATAATATAATTTTAAAAAAAAAGCATTTGCGTTAAAGCTGTGCCTGGCAGTCAGAATTCTGTCTCATCTATGGTTGCCAGTAGAACACAATGCACAGCTTTTTACTTGCCCCTAAAAATATAAACTTTCCCCAGCATGGTGTTTGTGCAGAGATAGTAATGAAAGTAGCACTTGTTTAAATGGAAGGTTTCTGGCAATTAGTAAACAGGGAACAAATCTAAAGTCACAACTCCCCAGGGGCTTTTGTATTCACAGTGAAATGTGTGGAGAAGCTCCAGGACAATGAAGCTCCTTTCAAAGAGAGAGAGCATTATTTAAATAGCAGCGGCTCTCCTCACCAAGGCTGTAATCTAGAAAATCAGACTGTATTTTTCTCCAAGCCTGGTCCTGGGTAGTTGGGTCAAAAGTAAGATGGGAGTTCCTCTGCATTTCTATGTGTTTCTAAAAGAAAGGCTTCCCCTTAAGCTAGAGTAGAAAGCAAAGACACAGGCTTTGTAGGCAAGCTATTTCAGAATCTGACAGGGAGGAGTGGCAGGGGATGGGGTGCACCCAGGGTAAAAACTGCCTTCCAGAGCCATGTGTCATGGTTTGAATGGGGCTGAGTGTTGGGCAAGAGGGATGAACAGACCTCTACCTTTCTCTTCCTGAACATCTGTACTGGAAGGGTTCAAAGGCCCTGCCCTGACTCTCAGCAGCAGCCAGAGAGGCAAAAACCTCCCCTGTCCTGAGCTTCCACCTCTGTCTGTAAAGTCTGGGAGGTAAACCATGTGATTTGCAAGGACTACTCCAATTCTAGCTCTTTGATCCTCTGAAAATCAGTTATTTTTAATGTTCAGCCTTTATGCTAAAGAATGCAAAGGAAAAGAGGCATAGCACAGGTATTCCAGTAAAGTTAAAATAAATCTTTGGAACGAGCAGATACGCATTTGAGTCCTGTCTTTACCTCACCTTTGCTGAGTGATCTTTAGAAGGTTTCTGAACCTTCTCTACAGGTTGCTGGCTTTGCATGTTTATTTGGTGTGTGTGTGTGTGTGTGTGTGTGTGTGTGTGTGCACGCGAGTGCTTGTGTGCACAGGTACAAATAGGTCAACTCTTAATAGTTGAAGAACAATTCATCTCTCGGACCTGAATGACTGAGCAAGTCAATGGCAGAGGCTTTCATAGTGAAATACAGCTTAATTTTGGCAGAAATTAATAAAAGCCTGCAGATGGAGACGGAAACATGACAGTCATGCACCCCCTTCTCAAAGCCCATAGATTAACTGCCACCCATGTAGACAAGTCTCAGTTGGGTGACCTCCTAGCTCTGCTATGAAATGTAACTTTGCACCTGGGGACTGTCAGTCAGTCTTTCTTTAAGACACAGCTCCCCTGGGTCTCGCTCAAGAACTGCAGGACTCCTGGGACAGCAGACAATCTGGGCAGGAAAATATGCAGCAGACAGAGAACACCTGTATGGAGGTAACTGTGGGCAGGCAGGGACAAGGAGGAGGCACCAGACGGTAGAGGCCCTCGTTTGTTCTCATCTGCTGCCCTCTGCGAGCCAGCAATCTGTCAGACACCAGCTTTATTTGCAGGGGAGGGTCATTAATTTGAATTAATAGCACTGCACCGGTCTGGACTCCGTTTTGCTTTGTTTCCCTCCTGTGGACACCACAGACTTCTTTGTTGCCTAGTTCTGTGAATGAGGATACACTGTGAACAAGTGCCCAATTAGCCAGAAAAACAAAATCTGTTTGGATTCCTACTCCAGAAATAAGCATCTCCCCCCAAAGCTCTGAGACTACATATAATGCAGACTGGTCCTCCTGGCCAGTTTATCTTCATTAGGTGCACTGTTGCTATTCTGTCCTTCTACCCTTACCCTCACAGATACTATTCTCACCACTTACCCCTAACCCATGGTCTCCAGTCTCCACGATGGTATGGAATTATGCCTACCCCAAGGGATAGGGTGAATGTTGCAGATTATACACTATATTTAGCCTAGAATCTTTTCCTCGTAGACATCAGATAAATATGTCAACCATTGAGTCACATGCCATGTCACTCTTCCTGCCATATAGAACAGTGGACAAGTTGAGGTATATAAACACAGTCAAGAGCCATGCCATCTCTAGGAACTTTGGCCAGAGCAATGCCACGAAGTCCCCTAAAGATAGCACAGTCCTCAAAACCAAGAAGGTCTCCAAGATTAGTCAGTGATCACCAAGTATACATGGTCAGCATGCCATTCCAACTTCTGCCTGCCTCCAAGACATCTGAATGCACCTGCTTTTCCTGCTTATATGTGGACAAGGCAGTAAGGGGAAAAAGGCTAAGAGTTGGTGTATGCAAGTTGCTCTTGGGCACAGCAGCTCCGCTACAGACTCCAATGAGCTTAACTATATTCAAACACTTGACTGCTCTTCAGAAATTCAGGCATGGAGACACCAGCAGAACTTACAAGAGATTGTATTGACACCTTAAGAAATCAATAGAGATAGTTTTTAGACAGCCCATTTCATCTTCCTGCTCCAAAAAAAGATTGCGGGCTGTAGTTGAACTTCATGAAGACCCAGCTACTGGCTGACTTCTATGTATGCCTCAGTGGTAGAGGGACTATTCACCAGTAAGATTATCCATAGAAAGACAGGCCTCTCAGAGGGTCCACTATCAGAATTTTTGGCACTAAGGAACCTCACCTTTCTAAAAAACGACAAGTGCTTTTTTGTCACCTTGATGAAGTACAGATCTCAGACATGTGCAGTAGGAAAAGGCCACCACAGGGATCCTGGAACATTAATAATTCAAACATGGCCTTACATAGTCATCTCTCAATGCCAGTGCATCTGCTGCAATACTGAAGGGGATTGCCAGCCTATGAAACCCCATCAGAACACCTCCAGACCTCCTCCCTTGTCCACCACCTTCCCTCTCCTCTTCCCCACCTGAATCCCACAAAAATACCAAGAACACCAGCTGGAAGGGAACCACTTGTGACAGGTGGCCCCACCTGTTCCCATTCACTTACAGCCAAAACAATTCCCTCTCCATCATTCCAAACTATAGAAGTCCAACTGGTTCTTCATGAGCTCAGACTCTTCCAGGGGAAGAGAACGCAAGAACAAGAACTTTGGTTCCTGTCACAAACCAAGTGACAAGAAGAGCAGATTCAGTGATTGCCTGTGACATCTGGTGGTGAGTGACTATCTTGGGGGCCTACAAGTGCTTGGATCCCTCCAAATGCAATACAAATACCAGCATGCCCATGTTGCTGAATACATGGACGTCAGGCTTTAGGATCTTCATGGTCCCACTACTTGTTATAGGAGGAAGACTGGAGAAAAGGCACACATGAAGATTGCTCCTATGCTGAATTGCATAGCTCACTTTCCTCATTAGAGATCATTACCTTCTGTCTGCACTGTAATGTCTCTAAACTTCTAACCCTGCTAAAAATTTCCAAGCCAAGATCTTCTGCCTCTCCTACTACCAAATTAATTCCCTTTGCTAAATCATTTGTCCCATACCTCACTGAATCGTCGTGCTCTCTATGTAATGAGTCTCTAATATTTCAGACTTTCCAGGACACCAATTGGAGCACTTATCAGCTCTAATTTGCCTCCTGCTCCAAATTTCATTTTTCAATAGTCCCTGTGGATCCCTCATGTCTTCAACTGAGGAAGTTAAATGCATTCTTTCTGTGGAAGAAGAGAACTTGAAGTAGTCATGTAGTTGAATAACGAGAGTCATTGAAACTCTATTACGATGACCTGAAAGTGTTGAAGAGTGAAATGGTTAGCAGTATTGTCCCTATTATTATTAAAAATGTTTAAGTCTAAATACCACAGTTCTTTTCTCCCAAATTCTAAGTGTGTATTAGCTGTGTCAGCTTGTGAGTGAGGCACCTTAGGCAGCAGCATCTAAAAATTCTAGGTTCATCTCTTCCATCTCCAGAGATCATCAGTAACAGCTCTAAGTTACTCCCGTGGGTGCATTCTGATCATATCCTTGACGTCCCATCGTGGGGTCTGCAGCGAGGATATGTGCCTTTTAAATTGCTAAACTGCTCAGAAGTCTTAGCAGTGTCGTCTGTCACTCAACTGACAGAAAAGAGTGTCATAAGCTATATTTGGTTTTGACTTGGCCCTTATTAGGGCGTTATGTTCAGTTTGGGGATTCTAATTTTCCAAAAGGCACAGAGAACTTGGAGATGGTCCAAGACAAGAGCATTTGAGTGGTGAAAAATGATTAAAGAGGTGGAGAGAAAAAACTTAGAGAAAGGTTAAATGAATGTGGGTGATTTATCAAAGGGAGAGAACAAGGAAAAGAGACGGACTATCGTAACAAAAGGAAGTCTAAGTCATGATTTGAAGGAAATCAGGGGCCAAGGTGCCATGATAAAAGATACATCGAGGAAAGCTGGTCTTGGATGTTTGAGTATTAGATCTAGTCTACCTGTGTGTTCATTAAATTTTGAAATCAGACAATGAGTTATCAGAATCACTTTTTGCTATGTTCAAAAATGAGGTACTTTCTATCTCGATCAAGTATTTTAATCTTCTTAATCATTTTAAAATAAAGAACTTGGATACCCAGAAGCCAGCAGACCAAGGTCACTGGGTTACTGACTTGGATCCAGAACTTGAGGTGGTGCACCCTAAATCTTTGATTTATATATTGACAACTACAACCAAACCCCTGCCAGAACTGGTTTCATGTGGGAGAAAACCACACTGTGACTGAGGGGGGGGGGTGACTATCACTTTTCATTTTCATTAATTACTATAAAGAGTGAGGAAAAAATCTCTCTGAAATATGAAGCATAGTTGCCTCCAAATTAGTCTTCTTAAAATATACTTTCTGAAACAATGGCTTTAATACTGCTAACTCTGAAGTTTCCAATCTTTGTTAATACCTCTGTGACTAAATATACAGCAAGGTATGATATGGATTAGAAAATACATATATAGAAGATGACTTATGGACAAAAGCAATGGTAGCAATTTGGGGAATGTTAAGTTCATAGATCTTGTGGGTTATGCAGGTAGAGAAGTTCATCAGAAAATTGATTATGGTAGTCAGAAATGTGCATAAATTCCTGAACTCAAAGTTTAAATGTGAGTATTAGTGCCAGCATCTATATGCAACACTTGCCCTCCACAAGGAAGGGGCACCTCAGAGAGCATGGGTGACAATGTCTGGCAAAGAGCAGAAAGGACCACATGGAGCAGCCCTTGATGAAGACAGAAAAAGAAACACTTGAGTGGAGGAAGTCAACTCACAGCAGGGATGCTTTATACAAATAAAGAGGTCCATTGTCCCAAGAATCTGTAGCTATAATGAACATATGTGTTGACTAACATAGCACTAAGAAATGTATAGAAAAAGTTTGAAATAGTAAATACATCAGTGAAAAATCTAGGAGATAATTGGTTAGTAATGGCAGAAAGTATTTGTAAGAAAACAGCAACCAACAAATTGGGAAAAGATCTTCACCAACCCTACATCTGACAGAGGGCTAATATCCAATATATACAAAGAACTCAAGAAGTTAGACTCCAGAGAGCCAAATAACCCTATTAAAAATGGGGTATATTTCTGTTTCTATGGATTTTCTTTTCCTGGGGTGTCATGTACATGGAATCATAAAGCAATCTTTTGAATCTAGCAATTTCATTATATTGATCAACAGATAAATATTCTACTTACACATGCAAAACTATTGCATGTATAAGTAGTTTATTCCTTAATACAACTGAGAAATGTTGTATGATATGGATATTCTATGATTTGTTAACGATTCATCAAGAGATTTACAGGTTTTAATGATTATGATTGAAGTAGTTAAAGAATTCAAAGCAGTACATGACACCCCAGGAAAAGAAAATCCATAGAAACAGAAATAAACGTGCTGATTGTCAGGAAGTGGGATAGAGACAGTATATAGAATACAATGAGGTCTGAATGTCATACTTTGGAGTTAATAAAACATTCCATTACCCAATTGTATTGTTTTGTGACTAAGTTTGTTAAAGCTCATCAAAAAAAAAAAAATGGGGTATAGAGCTAAACAAAGAATTTTCACCTGAAGAATTTCAAATACCTGAGAAGCACCTTAAGAAACGTTCAACATCATTAGTGATTAGGGAAATGAAAATCAAAACAACCCTGAGATTTCACCTCACACCAGTCAGAATGGCTAAGATTAAAAACTCAGGAGACAACAGGTGTTGGCGAGGATGTGGAGAAATAGGAACACTCCTCCACTGCTGGTGGGATTACAAGCTGGTAAAACCACTCTGGAAATCAGTCTGGCAGTTCCTCAGAAAACTGGGCATCACACTTCCAGAGGACCCTGCTATACCACTCCTGGGCATATACCCAGAGGATTCCCTGGGGTGCAATAAGGACACATGCTCCACTATGTTCATAGCAGCCTTATTTATAAAAACCAGAAGCTGGAAAAAACGCAGATGTCCCTCAATGGAGGAATGGATACAGAAAATGTGGTATATTTACACAATGGAATACTACTTAGCAATTAAAAACAATGAATTCATGAAATTCTTAGGCAAATGGTTGGAACTGGAAAATATCGCCCTAAGTAAGGTAACCCAATCACAAAAGAACACACATGGAATGCAATCACTGATAAGTGGATATTAGCCCAGAAGCTCTGAATACCCAAGACACAATTCACATATTAAATCATTCCCAAGAAGAAGGAAGGAGTGGGCCCTGGTCCTGAAAAGGCTTGATGCAGCAATGTAGGGGATTAGAGGACAGAGGACAGAGAAGTGGGAGGGGGCTTATTGGGGAATGGGCAGAGGGAAGAGGGCTTATGAGACTTATGGGGAGGGGGAAATGGGAAAGGGGGAATCATTTGGAATGTAAACAAAGAATACAGAAAATTTTAAAAAGGATATTGGTGATAATGTATTAAGTGCTTATGTTAACATAGAGAAGCCTAATTTAATGCATGTCTTATGTATCTTTATGTACATATGAAGCTGCAAAGGAGAGAAGTCTGCCTGCTCCTGCAGTGGCAGATGGCAGATACTAGTAAGAATAGAGGCAAGATCATGCGCTTAATGTCATCCTTGGCTATAGAGAAATATTGACCTAGCCTAAGCTACATTATACCACATATTCAAAAAACTGAGGTGGTGGGTTGAGAGTATATACACATTTTTTCAAATACTCATCAAACATTGATAAAAACATAATCATGGTGTGAGTATAAAGAAAATTAATATATTCCCAAATACACAGGCTACTTCCTGACCCAAGAAGGGTAGTTAAAATTAGTCATCCACAACAGAGGACAGAAAATAGGTAAAGACATACACTCATAAAATTGAAAAATACTTTTCTAAAAAATTTATAACTATAAAAAATGTCTTCGTCAGGGTTTCTATTCCTGCACAAACATCATGATCAAGAAGCAAGTTGGGGAGGAAAGGGTTTATTGAGCTTACTCTTCTGCATTGTTGTTCATCACAAAAGGAAGTCAGGACTGGAACTCAAGCAGGACAGGAAGCAGGAATTGATGCAGAGGCCATAGAGGGATGTTTCTTACTGGCTTGCTTCCCCTGGCTTGCTCAGCCTGCTCTCTTATAGAACCCAAGAATACCAGCCCAGAGATGGTACCACCCACAAGGGGCCCTCACCCCTTGGTCACTAATTGAGAAAATGCCCCACAGGTGGATCTCATGGAGGCACTTCCCCAACTGAATCTTCTTTCTCTGTGATAACTCCAGCCTGTGTCAAGTTGACATACAAAACCAGCCAGTGCAAAAAATAATTTAAAATATAAGAGACTTAAAGGAACTATATGACACACATGGAACTTAGCGTCTCTATAAAAGCAAAAGAAACTCTTGTCTTGGAAGTCAGGAGAGAGAGATCTCATGCAAAGAACAATCAACACCAGCTAGAGCTACCAAAGTAAAGGCTGAAAATGTTCATTGGGTTTTCAATTTAAAAAAAAAAAAAGTTATTGACGAACTCGCTAAAATCATTCCAGAAAACCAGACTATTTAAATATTTTAATAGAAGGATTAAGGTGCTATTGGTACAGGACACTTCTAAAAAGTAAAGAAGTAAAAAATTGGAAGTTGAGAACACTCTTTTTGAATGCTTAAGTAAATATGAGAGAAAATGTACAAGCATAGCCCCGATTAGGATGCAGGATCAACAGAGGCTTGTTTCATTTGCATATTGTTTTGTAATTGGAGAGACTTAGATATGTAAATAGAGTAAGCATATGATGCCATTAGAAAAGAAAGACTTTACCCCAAACAAAAGCTTAAGAAGGAACTGTAGATAGGAACAGAAGTTGCTGACTTAGAGAACTGACAGAGGACAGGGTGAATTGGAATAAGGCTGCTGCTGGTAAAGGGCTAGCCTGGGACAGAAGACACTCTTCAACCTCTCAGACAAAAGGGCAAGTGAGATCATATGTGGATTTATGTAGTTTAGAGTGACATCCAGGATAGCGCCCTATCTGTAAAGGGAGAAAACAGCTAAATCTTCTGAAACAAAATGGAGGTATGGACCTGGCCATAGAATTAAGCATGTAAGTCATTAAATACTACCTGGTAAGTACTAACTGCCTTAATTCTGTGAAAAACTACTAATATTCTTACAGGACATAGGTGTTATTGTTTTCTCTTACTGCCATTTTTAAGGATGAGTCCAAAGCACAAAGAGGCTATTTAAGCAAGTTGTGTAAGTCATACAAGCAGTGATGAGGGCAAGACCTACGTCTAAAAATCCTGGCTCTAAATACTGTAGCATATACATATACATCATATTCATATGCATGCACATATACATGTTCATCTATATCTTTATCTACATGAGATTAGGTCTACATCTTCTGCTGTTGTTTGCTTTTGCCTTTGGCTTTAGGGACTAAACCTATAGACTTTTAAAACAGGTGCAGCTGATGAAATGAAGCTGGAGTGTGTCCCAGCCATCTTCCTGGAGTTCTGTTGTGTCTGTTCCCCACAGCCTATTGATCTCTGCTGGGGAAGTCACCACTACCTGGCCCAACACGCCCTGCTCCATCAGGGGTAATTTATAAGCCTGTTGAGAGGAGCTGTGGAACTGATGAACCCGGTGGGCAGGTGGAGTAGGCCGTATGATTGATTCACTCCCTGCTCAGCCAGTCCACCCTGCTCAGCCTACACAGTTTCCCTCACGCTATCCATCCATCACCCAGTACATATCATCAACACTGTAGACCACAGGCTTTATCTTGTGTTGTGTTCTCTTTCTCTGTGGGATTTCATAGATGCAGTTTAGCTCATTTCTGCACTTCGGTCGCACAGCAACAGGTGGATCCAGGTATCTCACGTGCCCTGGGAGTGGAGGGGGGGCAGACTTTCAGAGTTAGGTGGTGCTTTCTTGAACCTGCCTGTTTAGGACATGAATGACAAATAAGTCATACATCTATGAATATCTACAGCATGGGCAAGGAAGCATTTCTAAGCTGTTTGCCCTGGTGGAACCTTTTGGAAAATGTTCAATAGATCCCCCAAAATACAGTGGCAAATCTGTTTTCCCTAGAATAGAATCTATGTCACTTAGAAACAGTGACAAAATATACTGTGGGGAAGCCAGCAGAGGTTTTGCAGGGAGAGAAGTCAGTGTCTTGTCACAAAATCGTACAGAAAGTGTGTAGTGAAGACATGTTTCACCCATAAATAATAGATTGGTGTCTCACTGTCCCCCACTTTCAGTGGAAGGGATTACTCTCTGCTGATCAGAGGGAAGTTGTCCCATGTTCTTCATCTTCCATAAACTTTCTGGTGCACAGACTGGATCATCTTGCCTTCATTCTGTGCAGACAGAGAGGAGCCCATGCCCTGGATCATAGCTTGCTGAATCACAGCAGATTCTCTCCCTAAGAATTTCCCTCTGCCAACGGGAATCTTTAGTAAGGGATAATAGTACACAACTTCCTTGATGTATTATGGGGGATTCCTCTCTTTCAGGCCTTTAGAAGCTGTGTATATCAGAGGTCAAAAGTGTGTTAAATACACATAGCCGACTGAACACCACAGCTTAGCAGCACACAGCACTGCAGAGTACCTGCTCTTCCCCTCACAGTTGCATGGCTGACAGGTAGCTGAAGCTGGATGCTACTATCCAATATGGATGTCATTCTCAAGGGGGATTGAGACCATACTGGCTAGCTTGGAGGAAAGAAATCCCAAATTAAAACCTGGAATATTATCTCTACAAAACATACATGACTTTCATACCACATAAAGTACAAGACTCACAAATTGAACCATCACAGGCTGAAGACCAGCATATAAAGGCCTAGGATCTTTTCTTCAATTAGGGGCTATTCCCAACCAGCAAGAATAAAGGTCCCAAACAAAGGGTTGAGAGGGAGAGCTGGGGGTGAGAAATATAGAAGACAAAAGTAATAGCTGGGGCCAATCAGTCTTGCATAAGCTGATGACTACACTAAGCAAGTTTGTTAAGCAATATAGTACCTCATATACTATTTGCAGAGGGAAAAACAGTCAAAGTCAGCAGAGTCAAAGTCAGCTAAGTCAGACAGTATTTGCAAAGAGAACAAGGAATGTGGCTAGATGCAGCTGCCTGTGGACTGAGAACCACGCCCCAAGTTCTCAAAAGTTGGTCTCCAGAAACTGCAACCTCAAGTCCTCGGGGGTACTGGCTCCAACCCAAGACAGGCTTTGCCAAGTGCATTCCTGGACAAGGACACAGAACTAACCCTCCCTTTGTCTCTCATCGGGGTCTGATACAAACTCTTAGGTTGGTTTGGCTCCCCTCAAAGTGCCACTCTAAAGTGGCCATTCCAGCTTCTAGAACTCTCTAGGGGATCAGCTAAGGCCTTTGCTGTGATTTTTCCAGTCATGCTTTCCTTCTAGCTGACCCTACTTCTCTCACTCCATCATCACAGGGCCTGAACCCAAGAGAACTCCTGATAAGCCTCTGGCTTCCAAATCATGATCTATGTCTTCTTCCCAGGCACCTCACTCATGGCTTAGGAGACAGAGCTTTCAGAGACAGATAAGAGAGATACTAAATGTATCCAGACTGATCACAACAATAGTAATTACAGTGGAATATTTGCTAAGTCCAAATAAGAAGGAACTATTTAAAGTGAAATTAGAACGAGCAGAGTAAGGGGCTGGTCACTTTTCAAATTCAATGCATTAACTGTTGCAGTTGTTACTAGAGCTCGCATAAGTTCCCACTCTGTATACATGTCTCTTTGGTCTACCTGGGGTCATCCCAAATGGAGCTCCCTGGGTTTCTTTAATGTTTTTGAGGTGTTAGAAATGATGCTGTGTGTGTGTCTTCCCATGTCTAAATATGCCTATAGAAAAAATAAACAGAAGGAAAAACAGAGAGGAGGCAGATAGTGAGAATAGGAACAAAACGAGAAAACAAGGTTAGTAATGGATAAAGTTGGTTGAGGCAAGATAATAAACGACATGCATTAGATGTGAGCATCATGTCAGACAGACTACCATCACTGGGGCAAATTCCTGAGAGAAGTCAGCCTAAATGGAAGCAGAATTTATTATAGTACAAATTATTGGAGGTTCCACTCCAAGGCCCTGTCACCTCTGGGTCTGAGGAAAGGCACAATATCATGGCTGGGGGTGAGAGCTGCATTGTAATGGAAACCTGTTCACCTCCTGGTAGCTATGAAGCAAAAAGAGAGGGACAGAAACAGGTCAAGGGGTCAATGCCTTCAAGGACACATTCTTAATGATCTAACTTCCTTCTCCCAGGCCTCGCCTCTCAAGTGTTCTACCAACTCCCAATAATGCCACGGGCTAAGCGCCGAGCTTTGGGGTCTTTCAAGGTGCAACTTATAGTGAGGATTTCCAGGGAGGTGGGCCATACCTTTGCTTCCTTTGTTCATTAAGACAAATTGCCTTTGCCCAAGCACGCAGGCCCCAGTATCCCAAACTGACTGACTGCCCTTGGATCGAGTTTCAACCCTCTGAATGGTTTAGAGCCAATTGGATTTTTCTCTAAGTCTGCTGAAAAAGTAATTAAAACTGGACAGTGTTAGACTTGGTCCCAGCATGACCCATTTAGCATGTCCAGATGGCATTGTCTCACTCATTTATATGAAATGCCTGTCCCCTGGGCTCATGAGCATTAGGTCCCTTCTGACTTGCCTATGACACTTCTGTATTGTTTATTGTTGTTCATTCAGTGTGGTAACAACACTATTTATTATTAATTTTTTTAACTCTTCTCTCATATATGAACCTCCCAACCACGGTTTCCCCTCCCCTCCCTGTACCTCCCCCTCCCTAACTTCCTATCTCCCATGATTATTTTTTTCTCCTCCACTTCCCTATTTCTCTTCACAAAAGGGCAGGTCTCCCGGGGATATCAACCAAACATGGCATATCAAGTTGCAGTAAGACTAGGCACCTGGATGAGGTAACCCAGTAGAAGAAAGAGTCCCAAAAGCAGGCCAAAGAGCCAGAGACAGGCCCGGCCCCCACTATAAGGAGTCCCACAAGATGACCAAGCTATACAACTGTAACATATATGCAGAGGGTCTGAGTTAGACCTGTGCAGGCTCCCTGATTGTCAGTTCAGTCTCTGTGAACCCAGGTTAGTTGATCCTGTGGATTTCTTGTGATGTCTTTGACCCCTCTGGCTCCTACATCCCTGTTCCCCCTCTTCCACTGGGTTCCCAGAGTTCTGCCTAATGTTTGGATGTGGGTCTCTGCATCCCTTTCCATCAGTTGCTGGATGAAGCCTTTCTGACGACAATTATCCTAGGCTCCTATGAGCATCCTTTCAAAATGCTGGTTCCTTTCAAACAGAAGCCATATTGATTCAGTTCTTCTGATGAGTTCAATGGGACAAGAAATGAAAGAAAATGCTAAGAAGCGTGTTAAGCACAGTAATGTCCTCCAGAGAGGGTAGGACCTTTGATAGTAACAAAGGGGGCATGAACAAAGATGTGCATCTTAAGACACATGAGAGGCAGTGCAGCTACAATAGTTATTTTTGCTTTAACCCATAAATACACCCCTTTTTATGACCCAAATTATAATCTTGGGCCACTGAGAACCATTCTTCCATCAGTAAATTCCCAATAAATTACATCCTGTGCATCCCAGGTCAATCTGCCTCTTTCTCTGGTCTCACAGCACCATGGGGCCACATACGCTAGTACGGAGTTATTCTGTACCAAGCAGGGGAGAACAAATCAGCCATACTCTAAAAAGAATACAAGGAGATGACCCAAAAGAGCTGAGATCCTGGTCTGCATACCTGAATTTAAGAGCAGCGAGACAATTTCTTACATATCCTTAGAAAAATCTCAATGGCTAAGAATTTTCCCTTTTCAGGTAGATATTGAGAAATAATTTGCATAGTGTTATGAAATTATTTCTCTTCCTTTCTTCCTACTACATAGCAGTTCCAAGAACTAATGCTGTTCTTGCAGTGAGAAAACTAGCCTTCCTTACTCAGTATTCTTGAGAGAGTATGTGCACGGGTAGAAGGTGATGCATCTCAGCATCCCAGCCTTGCTTTTCATTATACTTGAACCAGAGTGAGGTTCTGGAGCTGGCATTGGGTGAAGAAGTCATTTCCCTTAATGAGTGTGACATGGGAAGCTCTCTGCTACAGGGTCTGCTGGCTGAGACCCTTATCCTTTGTGTTTCTCAGTCCTCGGCATTTACAGATGTTGCATACACAGCATCCCCCACCACTAAAAACTATGCTTAATGGACATGAGTATGAATATGGAATAGAATTAATGAGAATTCTATTTCTTGGGTGCACTTTGCTCAGTTCAGTTCCAAAAATATATTTTATAGATGACTGACAGTTTGGGGATGTTGCAGAAAGTTGAATCTAGGATAATTGAGCTGATAATTATAAAATTCTGCCCATCATCACCCTTCCCAACCTCTCAGCTTCAGGCTTCTCCTCCTCTTGGTCAGGAAACACCTAGAGGTACTTAATAATCACGCTTCACAAACTGTAATTAACAATCCAGTTGTCACCAAGGCAGAAGGCCTCACTGGTCGGTGAGTTTCTACTGGGAGTCTCACATTAAAAAAATTTTCACGTATACTTATGTGGGCATGTGGGGGTTGGCGCATGCTCGAGTGAACACGTGGAAGTCAGAGGACAAAAACCAGAGATGTTTTTTTCCTTCTCACACGTGAGTTCTGTAGATCAGACTCAGGCCACCAGGTTTGGTGGCTAGTGCCTTTTTTCACTGAGCCATCTCACCACAGTAAGTCTTGTTTTTTTTTTCCTTCTACTGTACCACTCATGCCTGGTTTAGCCATGTGCCTTCCAGATGCTTCTAAATATCATGCACAGATAACATGAAGAACAGGTAAATTGTATGATACAGCAGGAGTCCACAAACCTTAAAAGAAAACGCACCTACTTGTATCAATGTGGTACCACTGGTGGGGCCAGTGCACTGTTCACACGGTATATTACAAATATGAATAACCTAATTCACCCAGACTCTCCTTGGTGTTAATTTTAGTTTGTATATAAATACCAACAACATCTGGGGCTGGGAGGATGGCTCCTCTGCAAATTGTTTTCTATACTATCTTAAGAACCTGAGTTTGAAACCCTCTCCACCAAAACCCAAATAAAAAAATACCAGGCATGATAGAATTGACTTATAATTTTAATTCAGGGTGTTCCTAGTCAAATCTACTCTACACAGCAAGAGTCAAGCCAAGTACGAGACTCTGTTTCAAAAGGCAGAATGGACAGCTTCTAAGAAATGACACCTGAGGTTGGCCTCTGGCCCCCATACACATGCCTAGGTACAAGCACACACACACACACACACACACAGAGAGAGAGAGAGAGAGAGAGAGAGAGAGAGAGAGAGAGAGAGAGAGAGAGAGAGAGAGATACATATACATATACATTATACATATACATTATACATATACATCATATACATATACAGTACTATATATACATATAAAGTACTATATATACATATAAAGTACTGCAGCTGACTTCAATAGGAGAGCAAAGATTATAGTACTGAAAGTAGAGACAGCCTTAGCAATAGAAATGAAGCAGAGCTAAGACGATACATCAAGGGAAGAAGGGAGACCCAGCAGGACAGACAGGTGCATGGTGACCTCATAGGCCAGGGACTGAGTTAAAACAACACAGAAGCTGTTCGCACCAGATTGCGGAGTATAGGGATGGGGTCTGAATGTGCATACATAGCACGTTTGACTCAAGAGGAACAGATAAATGACTCAGCCACTTGCCTCTCTACCTTTTGGGCCACTCGGCTGGACTAGGGCTTTGGCCCCTCCTGCCGGAGAAGTCTGCCCCCGTAGTCCATCCCAAGACTTCAGTCCTAGGAAGATTGAGGAAGTCACTTTTCATGCCAAATGACTTTCCCATGTGGAAGGACCTGGTAGGAGACAAAAATATGACATATTTATTCCCCAAAATAAAGTTGCCTGGGTTACACAGGAGACATGTGGAAATCCCCCATGTGATGTGAGGGTTCTTTCCCCGCACTGAGACGCAGTCCAATCGATTCCATGGTTCCCGATCGCCACGTCCAGTTCAGCTCCATCTCCAGTCACACTCTTGATTATGTTCTTCCGCGCCTTGGTTCTGCCGATATGTCTGCTAAATGGAACAGTTAATTCAATAAACTCCACTTCATTATCAAGTTTTTTTTTTTTTTTCTGCCTCACATCGTTCTGTTGGCTGAGATATTTATCTCCTAAGCGGCTGCATTCCTTTCGTTAGGAGAATCATTATCACCTAAGTTACTCATACTCCTAACCACGGTCAGACTTGTGGCAGAAACACTGGTTATCAACTCCGTCAACAGGCACCTCATTGCTGTGTTCTCCGTCTCCAACATCAAATCCCAACAGGAAACCATTAAACTAACAGAAAAAGGTCACCATGTTGCCTGTCACCCTTTGGACTTCATCTGTCAGAAAATGGCATTTACCGGAAGCCCCCAGGGGTATGGAACGGCGCCGCGAGAATGGAGACTAAGAAGTGGGCTTTCCTTAGGAGACCCTGTGCAGCTACAAATGGGGAGGGTGGAGCTACTGGGGAGATGGTAGATGAGCTTCCGGTGCTATTGCTCTACCGAAAATGAAAGAGAGAGAGAAAAAAAATCAAAATGTAAAGAATGTGTCTCTGTCTTCAGAGCTCCGAAAGAATTTGGGGCATAAAAACTTTGGGGGTAAACTTTGGGTGTGTGAAGTTTGTACTCCACTCTGAGGATCTCTGCCACACAGGGCCCTTCAGAAAGTTCTGCTGTAGTCCTGGCTTCATATCCAGAGAGATGCTACTTGAGAGGGTACAGAAGACAATGGGATGCCAGGGGACAAGAGGCTTGAAACTTTTAGCCTGGAAAAATAAATACATATTGGGCAGTTCTACCTTCATGAGATAGGGAGCAAGACTGCGTTCAGTAGACCTAATTGCCACTTGAAAGGCATACCTATGTTGCCCTGTCTGCCTTTATTCTGTTGGAAGTTGTCAGTTCAACTCTTCAATGGGCAGGTTTGTTATCAGCAAGTGGTTTACAGCCCCTGGGCTGTGCATTAATTAAAATGGCTTTGTGCGGAGTCTTATTCATTAGCACACTGCTTCTTTAATCACCGCCTCTTCAGCCACCAGGACAATCTATAAATCTCCTCAAATATGAAATAATGAAGTGGAATGGTTCAATTTATTACAATGTAATAAGTCAGGATAATGTGGGGGGTGGACAGGGCGGCACTAATGCAGGCTGCCTGCCCAGCGCCGCCCTCCTCATTACCTGGGGCACCCGGAACTGCAGAGCAGCAGATAGAACCAGCCAGGCCGTGGCATAACATAAGCTCCACATGTTCTTGGTATCTCTCATCCAGACAGGGACAGACCTGAAAAAAAAAAAAAAAAAAGAAAAAGAAAAAGAAAAAGAAAAGACTGGAGAAATAAAAATGGCTGGTCGTACCTTCCCCAGGATGACCACTTACTCCACAAAGCCTACAGCTGGGGAAGTCAGTGTCCGGTGCCGGCATGGAATAAGCTTTGCAGAATAGTCATGCATGAGGCAGAGCAGACTCAATAATGCTTCTTCCTGCAATGAGGCTCCTCAGGCAGAAGGTGCCTGTCCAGAAACCCAAAGTGAGAAATAGATTCAGACTCAGCTTTTCTGCACAGAAACCTAAACTCCAGTTTGCATAGGAGCCTCGCCTGAATGGCACACAAGATTCGCTTGTAGAAAGCATCAAACCTTGTGTGGCACAACCCCACATAAAAGAGGGCAGGTTCCTGGGCTAAGGTTCAGCAGTTACAAAACCCAATGGTTTGTTTAATTGTACTCTGCAGTACCGAGAACTGCAGGCTCTATTTATAAGAATCCCCAGCACGGGTTGGCAAGACACACCCACAGGTTTCTTGGTAAAGGACAGATTGACTAAAGACATGGACTCTAATGATGGTTTTCATGAGTGTTTTGTTTTGTGTTGAGGCCCAGACTGGCCTCAGACGGGCTTGCCTCTGCCTCCTGAGTGCTGAGAACATAGAAACCCACTATCATACCATATCTCATTAAGAATGGGCATCCTTATCACACTCCCCAGCAGACTCTTAGATAATGTGTGTTTGACATGGCTGAGGTGCCTCTGAAACATCTAGTACTTCCCAGTCTGCCTCCTGCCTCTTCCTAAGTGAACAAGGGTCAGTTTGTCACATACATGGTGCATACGATTTGTATGACTGGCACAATTCCACGAAGCAGTATAGACTTTTACCCCAAAAACTATGATGAGTGTAAGGAACTTTATGACTATATAAATTTCTGCACACTAAAGTCCGTCCTTCTCCTTAATCACTCTGTGTCCTCAAGCTCCCTTAAGTGGCATTGGTAGACAACAAACAGGAGGCTCACACGTTTTCCCCATTCTCTCTTAATTCCCTAACTCTGTGATACTCGGTCTCTTACTTAGGGTTAATACTGCTGTGATGAAACATCATGATCTAAAGCAACTTTGGGAGGAGACAGTTTGTTTCATTTACATAACTTGAATTAGAGTCCACCAAGAGAAGCCAAGACAGGAACTCAAACCAAGCAGAGAGAGAAAAAGCTGAGAACAGAGGCTATGGAAGAGAGCTGCTTACTGGCTTGCTCCTTGTGTAAAACTCAACCTTTCTTACAAAAAACCATGACAACGACAACCTTCGCAGCGGAGTGGTACCACCCACAATGGGCTGAGCCTCTTCCATCAATCACTCATCAAGAAACAAGTTTGCCTGTTCACAGCACGATCTTCTGAAGGTGTTTTCTCAATTGGAGTTCTCTCCTTTCAGATGACTAACTTAAAGAAGAACCTAGAAGCATAGGGTAACTCTCAGAAGAAAATAGTTTGATGCTTCAGACTAGAGCCCTGCTCTAAATCCGCTGAATACTCACTGAGAGACCAGCATTCATCCACAACTCACTGAAATAAAATCCCTGATAGTACATTGTCAGAAAGACCCCAAAGGCGGTCACAGAGGAAACATGGACAGCCCTGGCTAAGGAGGAAAACAGCCAAGTGGCCATGGCTTCCCAGTTGCAATCCTTTGTGATCTGGGCTTTCTGAGCATTTTTATCAACTCTCTGGGATGGCAAATGTCCAGCACTTGTGCCTGACTTCACTTGACATTCTCTGGCAAAGGATGGGTGGGTGGTTCTGCAGCACGGCTGCCAAGCATGGCGCTGCTGGTCCCTGTAACCTATGCCCTGCCTTTCTTCCTAGGAGAGCAAGCAAGGGCAGGATCTCAGAGCTAGCATAGCCCTACATTCCTGCAGAAGGGCAGCACAGGGACAGGGTGGCCTGGAACTAACATGTGAAGCCAGTGAAGATAACTAGGTCAGAAGGATTCTCTCTCTTTCTCTTTCTCTTTCTCTCTCTCCCTCCCTTCCTCCTTCCCTCTCTTCCTGTCTTCCTTTTCCACGTACGAATGTAGCAAAATTGTCCTCTGCAAACCACAACACAGGGACTCAATGGTCAACCAGTGCCTTCCACGTCCTTCTAGAATGATGAGAAGCATCTGTTGTGTGGCAAATTACAATGTCTGTGGCAACTTGCTTTTTTTTTTTTTTAAAAGGCCAAAGACATAACACTTGCCACCTACTAATCTACTAGCATACTTCCATATTTATTGCATTTATTTTGGGATACTTATCTCCCCTGGCTAGCAGACAAGCCCCACGTGAGCAGAAATTGCGGTCTGTTGTGCTTACTGATATATCTCAACTGTTCCTGGTAGTGCCAGCCAGAGCAGACTCGGAAGCATCGGTGAGTGACAGCAAGCATGGAAAACTAGACAGTGGATTCACCCTTCTCCTGTCTCGCTCCAGCAGAAGGGAGACACATGAGGAACGAAAACGCATGCACTTCCCATGTCTCTGTCTAGCCTGTTTGCGTGGAAAGCCTTGGGCTGCCTTCATCAGCAATAAACAAACTGTACAAACACGAGTTCTGTCTGCCTACTGACCTCCAGGCGGCCTGTATCCTGCTACCCTCTCTGCCTGATTATTTCGATTCCATGATGGCTAAGGCAATGACAAGTCAGGTCTCCCAATACAATATTGGTGTTCTTGCTTAACCAGGTGACAAATAGCATGCTTAATAAATTATAAATGACAAAATATTGCAAAAAAAACCTGATATCAATTTTAATACTTTAAATGATTTATTAATATGCTTTCACACCGTTTGAGGTGTCTGTTGTTTCTCACGTTGCGACGACACACCGGGAATGAGAAAGGGAAACTTGACAAGGTGAGTAAAGGCAGAAATGAGGCTGCCTCGACCGATGGAAGGGTGTGATGGGAAACGGCCATGCAAGCTGGAGCAAAGATGAAGCACCGTTATTCTGCACAGTATCCGGATACCTTGGACCTTTCTGCTACCTTACCTTATTAGAAGATGGCAGGAGATCACAGCGCCTTCTAAATAAGCATTTCTTTTTTTTTTTTTTTTTAGTTTAAATTTCTATTTTTTATTGTATATTTTCTTTATTTGCATCTCAATTGTTTTACCATTCCCAGATCTCCCCTTTGGAAACCTCTTATCCCATCCCCCCCTGCCCCTATGAGGGTACTCCCCCATCCACTCACTCATTCCGGTCTTCCAGCCCTTGCATTCCCATACACTGGAGTACTGAACATCCTCAGGCCCAAAAGCCGCTCCTCCCACTGCTGCCCAACAAGGTCATCCTCTGCCATATATGCTGCCGGAGCCATGGGTTCCTCTTTGGTTGGTGGTCCAGGCACTGGGAGCTCCAGGGGTGGGGGTCTGGCCAGTTGACACTGTTGCTTCCTCCATGAGGCTGCGAACCCCCTCAGCTGCTTCAGTCCCTTCTCCAACTCTTCCATCGGGACCCTGCGCTCAGTCCAATAGGTTGGCTGCGAGCATCTTCCTCTGTATTTGTCAGGCTCTGGCAGAGCCTCTTAAGAGATAGTCATGTCAGGCTCGCCTCAGAGAGCACTTCTCAGCATCCACAATAGCCGAGAAATAGGATTTGGTGACTGTATATAGGATGGATTCCCCATATGACGCAGTCTCTGGATGGCCTTTCCTTCAGTCTTTGCTCCACACTTTGTCTCCATATTTCCTCCTGTGAGTATTTTGTTCCTCCTTTTAAGAAGCACTGAATCAGCCACACTGGTCTTCCTTCTTCTTGAGCTTCATGTGGTCTGTGAATTATATCTTGGGTATTCTAAGCTTTGGGGCTAATATTCACTTATCAGTGAGTGCATATCATGTGTATTCTTTTGTAATTGGGTTACTTCACTCATGATGATATTTTCAAGTTCCATCTACTTGCCTGTGAATTTCATGAAGTCATTGTTTCTAATAGCTGAGTAGTACTCCACTGTGTAAATTTACCTCATTTTCTGTATCCATTCCTCTGTCGTGGGACACCTGGGTTCTTTCAAGCTTCTCAGCCAGCACTCTTAACTGCTAAGTCATCTCTCCAGTGCCATTTATTCCCTATTTAGTCTTCAGCTTTTCCTGAAACTTTTCTATTCTTTTTCTCCTTTTGCCTCTTTTCAATCCATTTTCAGCTCTATTCCTCAAGTGAAAGGCTTTTGACTTAGTAGACTCTTAATAATGTATAAGCATTTCTAACTTCCTCTTCTTCCATTAAAGCCACTCATTCTGTTGATATCCATTGTTTTACGTCTGGTCTGTACTTCAGACGTGGAACCATTGACAAAGGCATGCAGAAGACTATAAATTGGGTTGCTGGGTGGATGGACGGGTATATCTGCTTATATCCAGGGCTTCCCCCATGAACCCACCTCTACTTACCTGTGGACTCTGTTCTCTAGTACAAGGATCAGAAAGGCACACATCATCTCAACCCACCCTGGGTAGCAAAGGGATCAGCCAGAATAATAACAATTACAAAGCTGAGTTATATGTAACAGCTTTTATTTTGGAATCAAATTTAAAAGATGTGCTAGAAAAAAGGAATGGGCAGCCCATTAGGAGCACTGTTCCTTTACCCCCCACACACACACACACACTAGTGTGGACCTGGCATTTCCAATTGTTTCCATATCCAGATGTGAGTTTATTGCAGTGGCATCATGTAGCAGCATCATACACATGTGTTGAGTGGACACAGTGTTGGAAAAAAACTGCACATGCAGAGTCATGGAAGGATTCTAGTGGTGATTTAGAACCTAGAGCCTCCCTTCACAATTGGGCTTCATGATGTCAGCAACATTTGCAATGCCTTGTGCCTCAGTCTCTTCAGTTGGAAAGTAGGAAGCAATAAACATATGTCTCTTATAGCATTGTTGTGGAAATCAACTGAGTTGCATACAGGCCAAGGGCTCAGAAAACTGTCACACACTCAGTTAGGGCCGTATCCTATTGCTGTCAGCAGTCTTATACGAATCTCTTTTGAGCCACAGGAGTTCAGATTCTGTCCACCCATTTGCCAACTTTGTCTGGAGGCCCAGACTGATGAAGTTTCTTGGGTTCTCAACAACAAAAGGGAGATGATTGCATCCATATTCAAAAGCAGTTGAGAGGAGCAAATGACAAGAAATATAAAATTCAGGATCCTGTACACTATTACTGCTTCAAAACAGTACCAGTAGCAGTAATAATTAACATTGCAATATTACTTACAGTACCCATGTTCGTCAGCACCCCAATTACCATGGAGACTACCAGAAAGAAAAAGGGTTATCTGAGCTTTCAGTTTGAGAGGGCTCAGTCCAGGTTTGTCATACTTAATGTTCTATAGCTGTGAAGTGACATGATGACCACAGCAACACTTATCAAGAAAAGTGTTTAATTAGGGCTGGTTACAATTTCAGAGGTTTAGTCCATTTTCATCATGGTATGAGCATAGCAGCAAACAAGCATACAGTATCTACATCCACATCCAGATCCTTAGGCAGCAGGAAGAGACAGACACTGGGTCTCACTTTGACTTTTGAAACCTCAAAGTACATACACTTCCTCCAACAAGGCCACGCCTCCTAATCCTTCTCAAGTAGTGTTACTCCCTGATGACTAAGCATTCAATTATATGAACCTATTGGAGCAATTCTTATTCAAATCACTACTCAGTACTTGATACAAATCAAGTGTACTCAGTACACTTGAACTTTACATCTGGGTTAAGACAGCACATCATGGTGCAGAACTGCACTAAAACTTTAACTTGACTGGGTCAAGTTAAACTCCTCTTGGCATCCAAGAATTTAGGAAGGAAGAAGAAGAAGGGAGGATGCTGTCCCAATATTTCCTTTAAAGGTACATTCCATCCGGTCAGGTCTCCCACTAGAATCAACCTCTCAATTGTTTTACCTTCTCCCAAGAGCAGAAACCAACCCTTTAACACACAGGCTACTGGAAGACACTTGTCCAAACCAGAGCAGTAACATTAAATGTCCTTCATATTTTCTGGGGTAGGAGACACAGGTTTGAAAAGCAGATTGCCTCTTCTTACTGCAACTAAGCTACTCTGTTAGCAGCCTCTTCCTGCCAGGCATTCCTATGTGATCTGGATCACACTGTAAACGGACAAAGAAAGACCTGGGCTTCTGGAATCTATCCAAGTTTAGCCTGCCTGCGGCTTACATTTCTCCTAATTAATTATCACAGCCAAATTGTTTGGGGGTTGTTTCATCTCCTCTGTTACCTGTTTTCAAAACACATCGACTGCAGACAGATTTTGACTCCCTCCTTCAGCCCAAAAGAAAATGAAAAAAAAAAAAAAACAGATTAAAGACATGAAAAAAGATACAGAGTCTGAGATGAAGACGTGACAAAGAAGCAGGAAGAGAGAGACACACACAGAGAGGATAACTCCAGTGAGAAGAAATAAGTTCAGCTTCACTTTGTGCAAAGATCATGAACTCAAGAGGTTAGATGATGAATACAGGTCTCAATGCTGTCACCATAAGCACAGAGCAGGCTGCCTGCTCACAACCTATTAGCTGGTAAACGGCAGTGTTCTGTAATTCAGCTATTAAAAACAGCTTAAAGAGAAATCAAATCTCATTGAGCAGGGATTGCAGGGGTCTTCTTGGACTATTTTAAACTTTCATACTCATCCAAGGAAACAGGCACTAATTGTCAAGTGTTGCCTTTCTTGAAAGCAATGCCATTTCGAAGCTTAATAACATGCCTTTGAAGTGACGAGGAGGACCCCTGAATGTCCCTCTAGAGAGTAACAGGGCTATGAATGATTTTCTGAGTCTTGGAAACTACTGAGACAGGTGGAATATTTACTAAAATTTGCATATGCAATGAGGTTGTCTCCTGTACCAAATGAAAGGAAATGATCCTCAGCAGCTAGCGTCAGTTCACCACCAGGGTACATGCCAAAGGAGCAAGGGGGGGCGGGGGTCTAGGTGGCTGTCTGTGGAGGGTGACACGGTTGTTTAGACATACATCCTGCTCTTTTGGATCCTGGTGAACTCTTAGAGGTTTATTTGTATGAGGGTCACAATCTGAGGACAGGAAAGCTGAGTTTTCTTACAAGCTATTTTGTATATTTATATGCTGACTTTTTATTGACTAGAAATCAGTATAGTCAAATAACATGTGCTGCTCTGATTCTCAGAGTGTGTCTGTCCAGAGACAGAGAAGTAAACAGGCTCTAAAAAAGGGTGGCCTCAGAAACTGGTCAGCTGACAAATGAGAGAGTCAGGACTTTACAACTTGGTTGGAGGGTTCCACAAATACAGCAAACCTCTGCCTTCTCCCTCAGAAGCTAGATTCACCTTGGCCCCTTCCTCTCAGACTTCTCAGGCTGACCTTCTCACAGGATGGCAACCTTTAGCCTAATTCTCCCTTGGAACCACTGGAAGTGCCAGTAGGGTTTTTTTTTTTCCCTAAACAAGAAAAAACCAGACATACTAGATGCTTTCAAGATTTGTCTATGGCCAACTTCTTTTCAATACCAGGTACACATTTCCCTCCCCTACACTCTATAAGAAAGGCCGAGCCCATTAGGATTCCTAAACACCACAAGCAGTGGGGCATTTTGTAGGTATAAAAGAGACCACATATGTCCCCAGCCAAGACCACTAAATCTTCTTTAATTACCATGCATTTCCTGTATACCTCCTTTTTCATCATTGCTGATTACAGATATATCCATGTCTGAATAATATCTTTCCACTTTATAATCAGACAACTACCACTTACTCTGATAACCTGAGACACTCTAAGTATGATTTTGCCTCCAGCATACTCAGCCTGTGCTTGGTGTCTTTTCAGGGGGGACACAAATTACCATATACTTTGAGGCAGAAAGCTGACTAGGACAACATACTAAGACAGTGGCTCTCAACATTCCTAACCCTGGGACCCTTTAACACAGTTCCTCATATTGTGGTGACCCCCAACCATAATATTATTTTTGTTGCTACTTCATAACTGTAATTTTTCTACTATTTTGAACCATAATGCAAATACCTGTGTTTTCTAATGGCCTAAGTGACCCCTCTGAAATGGCCATCTAACCCCAAAGGAGTCACAACCCTACAGGTTGAGAACCACTATACTAGGAAAACATCCCGGTCAGGGCAAGACTTGGATTCCATAGCTTCAGATACACATGAGCTGAAAATTCCCATTCTCAGAAGTGATATGGAGGAGATGATACTGCATCCATTAGCCTGCTACCTCTTGCATTCAAATTCTACCCTTATACTGAATCAATAAGTAGCTGGCCAACCTACTCGCAGGGATCTATTTTCATAATTTAAAAAAAAAAGCTTATATCTTAAATGAGTCAGATGAGTGTTCCTCTGATTTAAAAAATAAAAGTTGCTCCTATGCTTAAAGAATAACCAATAAAGAATTGGTTTCACAGAGAAACTTTGTGACAGAAGATTCATCAGTGTCTCCAGTGACATGTGAGGCACTGTTGGGATTAGATGGGATTAGAAGTAGAGATGCACAGCAGAAGCAGGCATACTCTGAGGTAGATCGAGACTCTTCTGTTCAGGAAATGTGGTCATGACAAAGACATAGAACAAGTCTTATGAGTCAAAGATGTGGGTTTCACCATGTTATAGCTGCCCCCAATGCAGAATTTAAATACCCTATAGCAGTACTCAATATCTGGTTAAAACTGAAATAGTATAGGGAGATAGAAGAAGAAAAGAAAATTTATCCTGGGCCATTCTCTATAGTCTGGTAATATTAGTCTAAGTAAGGAAACTTCTTAAGATTGTTTCTGGTTCAGATGTAAAACCTATGACCCACAATAGTAACCAGCACAGCAAGATATCCCTAACAGTTAAATAGGGACATTTATATATTTGGGGTAACTAACAGCCATCTGACTGTACTTTAGGCTCATTCAGTAGGAGAGAATTCATGCCTGGTTCTGTAAACCTAACCAACTCCCTGTGGTTGGTGAGGCTATTGACCCCAGAGGAGGACTACTACCACTTTCTTAAGCCAGTGTAATTCCCTAGTTTATTCTAAATACCTATCCTTATATCCACAAATGAATAGAGCTCCCAGGTCTCATCAAAATAGGTGTTTGTTTGTTTGTTTGTTTGTTTGTTTGTTTGTTTTTGCAAAAGGAGATCATCCCAGAAATCCATAACTGGTCAAAATGCAGGGTTCCCAATCCTAGTTGATAAATAGAAACCCTATATTTTTAAGCTGTAAAGAATCAAGGAACATGGAGGAGTAATCAGAAATACTGGAGAAGCCAAAAGACAAGAATGTCTGCTTTAAGATAGCATCTTTTAAATATTACAAGGATCTGTACCCATGAAATCTCAAACATATGCTCACCTAAATACAACCTATTCAATGACAACACCAGTTGACATGCCAATGTGGATGGGAAAAATCTCATATGGCCCTACCTCTTGATGAAGAGCTAAAGGCATTAATGACTATTAAGAGAATCTAGTCTTCTCAAGAGACAAGTCTCCTGATAGGTTATCTGATCCTGAGTGGTCATTCCTAAACATATAAACAAACAATCTTCACAGGTATATATATATATATGTGTGTGTGTGTGTGTGTGTGTGTGTGTGTGTGTGTGTGTACAGTACTCACATATGAAATGCTCAGGAATAATAATAAAAATAATAAAGATAAATAATGAAGATTAAAAACATATTATCCCTTATGATACCTCATACAAAGTAGTTGGGAAGTATCTTTGGCTTGTATTGCTGTGAAGAGACACCATGACTGAAACAACTCTTATAAAGGCAAACATTTAATTGAGCCTGACTTACATACAGTTCAGAGGTTGAGTCCATTATCATCATTGTGGAAAGCATGGCAGTGGGCAGGCAGACCTGGTCCTGGAGGAGCTGAGACTTTTGCATCTTGATCAGAAGGCAGCTATGAGGAGACTACCTTCTACAGACAGCCAGAAGGGCCTCTTCTACACTGAGTGGAGCTTGAGCAGTAGGAGACTTCAAAGTTCACCCCGCCATAGTGACACACCTCCTCCAACAAGGCCACACCTATTCCAATAAGGCCACACCTCCTAATAGTGCCACTTCCCATGGACCAAGAATATTCAAACCATCACCCTAACACTTCAGTTTCTTCCTCTATGAAATGAGAATGATAAGATGTAAAATCCCAATTTAATCCCAGGAGATAAAATACACGAGAATACATTGTGGAATGAAATAATAAACACATTTTAAATGCATGAAGAGAAATTCAGAAATGTGCCAAGATCTTCTAAGAACGGCTTATAGTTTACTTTTCTCTTTTAATATGTCTGCAATTAGATCTAGAGGCCTTGGGATGTCAGCTCACCACCAACCTATGGGGTAACTTTGAGGGGAGTTTTTCTAGCAAAAAAAGACTCACTTCCAGATGTTACTGTTTTAACCAAACTATATCCAGCATAACTGTGCTTTCCATATTCTTTCATACTGGATGCATAGCTCTGTACCAGGTAGCTGGTAGCAAGAGGAAGCATAACAGCAGGATAATAGAGTTTACTGCACAAATGCCACTAATAGTCGCATGGCCAGCAAATATGCATGGAGAACAGGGGCCTGGGGCATACTAAACTCTTTTGAGTGCTGTGAAAAGATGAGGCATGTTCTAAGACGAGCTGATACATTGGGGGACAAGATGTTTGTGTGCTCTGCTGAAGCATTCTGATTTCTTATCTCCCTTCTACAGATTAGCAAATCAAATCCTACGGATTCTATTACTACTTCAAAAATCACACAGTGGTCAAGGAAGTGGCATGGTTGGGCTCCTCCTTAGAAAGAGATTTCAAAGGTCAGGTTTGGAGCAGAGGAGGGAAAGCAGTTGTGCAGCAGCCTTCAGGTTGGTGACACTGAAACCAAAGGATGTATGTGAGTGTTGGGAGCTTTGAGGTGTGAGGAATGGAGAAACAGAGAGGGTGCAGAAGTTTCTGGCACCCCACTCCAGCCTGGCACTGAGCAGGTAGTTGCTGACCAAGGAGGGCATTTACGCTCTCTTCATCCTTGTGCACCTACCTGCCTGCAAGGACTTCCTAAAAACTTTGAAACCCACACAAGTTGGAAATCATTCGAAAATTTTCAATTAAATGTAAAGAAAGAAAAAAACAAGTAAATCTATTCTTTCTTTTGACTGCTCTATTGATTAAAATGAATGTCTGCACAGGGACTGCTGAACCATGAAAAGCAATCTGTCTTAGATGGGTAACAGATCGTTAGGAAATCACTGGGTTGGAGGAAAGAGTCAAGAAAAAAAAATTGCAGAGATTCACATGTGGGAGTGCCAGTGTGCTTATCTGTAGCCACAGAGCCGTGTATAGATGTGTGCATTTCTATATATAGGGGACATATGCCACACACTTCAATCAGCAATCATGAGCCAAGGATACAGATTCCTGACAGAGTGGCACTGTGGATGGTTTAGCAGACTCTAAGCACGACTCCAAAGTGTGTACAAGTGGTGTGTGTGGGGGGGGGAAGAGTGGGGGACTATTCATGTAATAACTTAAGCTCTTAGGCGCTCCTCTCTGACATGTGAGTTTGACAGAACCTACAACATTGCATCTCAAGACCATTCTCTGGGAGATTTCGGGAAAACAAGTGGCATTAATATGGATGCCTCTAATTTCATCAAAATGTAGTTTACAAGAGCTGTTCTACATACAAGAGAGCTTTTGGTTAAGAGGAAGCATAAGGGGTGAGGGGATATATAATTCTCCATTGCTATTACCAATTTTAATGAGGCTAAGGCAACTTCTGGAAGGTACAATTTAAGGGATAAGCTGCAATCAACCCACCTTTTGAAAATTGGGAAATGAAGCAGGTTTCCTCCCTAAAATCCCATCTTATAAAGGGAAGGAAAGCAGGGAATCAGGGTTTTGCCTTCAAACAGACAGAAGAAGATAAGGGAGGTAGGACTCCTCTCCCCTGTGTGCCTGCTTGCTCTGCACACATTCATTAGCTATGCTGTTCAAATCATCACTAATCATTTCCGAAGGAATGCTCATAGTGACCATATCTGTTCCCTTCTTTAATACCTTCATTTCTGCGTGCTCTGTTCTTTCTTCACCCAGCCTTCTTCGTCTTCCCTTCCCAAGACCTCTCTGTTTCCAGGACATGAGATGACTGACTTTGGAACCCACTGTGCTCCATCCATGTGCTAAAACAGATCCTAACCAGGCAGTGCCCTGGGTCTTCAGGGTGGAGTATAAGGAAATGAGGCTTCATTTGGGAAAGTTGTGAGTCCACTTAAGATGTTCCATGGGGAGATGCATGTTTCATTTGCATGCCAATGATGCAGCCTCTAGGCTCTTTAATTAAACTCTCCGAGTTTCAACTAAAGTATGAAATGTGTTAATAATTATTATGACAGTAGAAAACCTAGACATTATGGTATTGTCTCATGGTGCAGGTGTCTCCCATAGTCTAAGAAGTGCCATAAAGTTAAGGATTTTCTGAAAGTTTGGAAGCAGTTTTGACTAGCTGTTGTTTAGCCCCCAAGAGAAGTAAGCTTAGAATTTCCCTTGGCCTTAGAAGGTGGTGACAACCACACATAAAGGCTTAAAAAAACACCCATTTTATACATCGGTACTCCAATGTCTTTGTTCTGATCCTCAAGAATACTAAGAACTACATTTTCTCATGAAAACTAACAAATATACCAGTATCTTCATTACAGAACACAGAATAGGCAGGTGGTGGTGGGACATGCCTTTAATTCCAGCACTTGGAAGTCAGAGGCAGGTGGACCTCTGAGTTCAAGATCAGACTGGTCTACAGAGAGATTTCTAGGGCAGCCATGGCTATACTGAAAATCCCTATCTGTTGGAAGGAAGAGAGAGAGAGAGAGAGAGAGAGAGAGAGAGAGAGAGAGAGAGAGAGAGAAGAAGAAGAAGAAGAAGAAGAAGAAGAAGGAGGAGGAGGAGGAGGAGGAAAAGGAGGAGGAGGAAGAGCAAGAAGGGGAGGAGAGGGAGGAGAAGGAAGAGAAGAGGGAGAAGGAGGAGGAGGAGGAGGAGGAGGAGGAGGAGGAGGAAGAGGAAGAGGAAGAAGAAGAAGAAGAAGAAGAAGAAGAAGAAGAAGAAGAAGAAGAAGAAGAAGAAGAAGAAGAAGAAGAAGAAGAAGAAGAAGAGTCTTCAGAGAAAAATAGACTCCAATGGAACTTTAAAGAAGGAACCATTGAACTCTTTAGAGTTGGCTTCAACACACCCTTCCTGCATTCTTCTAGTTAAGAGTTCCTGTCAAAAGCAAGTAAGCTAGAGGCAACCACAGCAAAGTCCAGCCTATCCCTGGCATGGAATAGGAGCCAGGTGAAGGATATGAGAAAGAGTGATTAAGACTATAAAAAATAATGAGTACAAATCACTTCCATAGGAAATGCTTTGGGGAGGAAAAATTTGCTAATGTGGAAGTCCATTAACCTTTGAGCTCAATTACCCTTTTATTTCAATGTACATAAATAATTATTTAATGCTCGTTA